>NC_142090.1:57106130-57408199 GCF_054644295.1 Miniopterus natalensis | reverse complement strand
CAGCTATCATAAAACTTGGAGGTGTATACCAAACAAATTGTTTTATATCTACCCATTTATTCCAGGCAAAAATCAATGCATGTATTGTGCCCAGTAGAAGGGAAACAATTCCTAGCTTGCTCTGCAAGAGAAAAAAAAGTTATCTCAGTAAAGACTGATTCAAGAAGAGTTTATTCAATCCTACTTCATCTGGATCTGTTCTGTTGCTTGGAAATTCTTTCATTCATCTGTAATTGCTTTCCTATTACATTTCTCAACAAAGTCCGCTCACACCTTTCCATTCTTTTTTACATGTCCCCACCTTACCCCTAACTTTTGGGTATTGCCTTTGTCTCCAGGCTATTTAAATTAAGAAAATTCACAACTGTCCTTTCAGTCTCAGCTAATCAATAACACTATCTTACCTTTCTCCACACTTTGTTATCTCTCTTATGACATTTATTTTGTGGTTTGTTTCTTGTGCATTTGCCTTAATTCTGCCTATCAAGAGACATGTAAAATCAAGGGCTCTGTCTTACTCATTACAGGACCCCTACAGAATCAACACAATGATTTGTGCATGTTAGTGCTCAGTAAATAGTGGTGGGTTGACTGAAGGTTAATGTAAAAATCAACAGGACTTCAGTGATCTTTATTAATTGCAAAGGCAACTAAAGTGATCAACAGATTTTGGTATGTGAACACTAAAGTGAATGAGCATGGCCCATGTTAAAAAAAAAATCAAACATTCTGATAAAGTGCGAAAATACCAACAATTATTTCAATGTTTAAGCAAAACACAGACACATGAAGATGTGAAGAAAAATTTCAGCTTGCATTGGGATACTTGGTACCATCCAGAGACAGTTGCTTAAAAATAGCTGTTTACCTAAATAATTTTATGGCGTCCTGACAACAACCCTACTAGATAACTTTTGACTTCTACTCACTTAGTGGAAATGGTCATTAGCCTGCCAGAACAAGTCCAACCCACAATTATTTAGCAGTAAGTACACTTAAGTCCCAATGAATACAATCAAACAGTTAAGTTTCTATTTTCTGATATAAATCTCCAACATAAATCGGAGCGCAATCAGTTCTTGGATTGTAAATGAAAAGTTTCTAGGTTATTAACTGAAAATACATGTGACTGGATGAAGATTAATTTTACCAAACACGTATTATATTCTTATAATGAGCTGGGCGTTGCGCACATAGTGAAATGGGCTCAGGAGTCAAGATGCAGTGTTTGAATTCCTGATTAAATCTGAAAAGTGGTGTTCAGCATATGTGTGACAGGCAGAGCAATGTAAGAAGAAAGTTATTTAATGAGGAACAGAAAACTCCAATGGTTATCAGGCTGAACCTACAAAATCAGCAAATACCACACTTGGAAAGTATGGCACCATCTCTAAGCCACAGTGGAATAATTCAGTTGGAGACATACTTTTCAGCCTAATCAGATGTCCTGATAAAGTGTTTGTAGGAGTATATGTATGAACATGTAGAAAGGATAGTGGGGAATGTCTGATTTTGTAGGAATTTCCAAAGATGTCTACCCATACAAGCTAAAGCTATGTAATTTAAAAAATCTTGGCAGTGCTTATGGCTTAATTAAAGTTAGTCCTTTGAATCTTGTCTGACATAAATCCTCTTGTGAATTCTGGCACATAGCTCTTTTTATGGTGTAATCTACTACTAGGAGATTAACCTCAGTAAATCTGAGATAGTTTGAATTCCAAGAATATTAAGAAACTTCAAGTGAATAAGCTATATAACATGCAACTTGGAAAAAGCAGCATTAAAATTAGGTATTGGAATACCTTTGGTACATATAACTCCATATTTCAAGGAGATATGCTTTTCTATGGGTAATACAAAGCTGTGTAACTTAAAAGGCATGAATAAAATTAGGTGATAGGCAAAGAATATTTTTATTTTGGGGGAACCAAAAAACCATAAATATTAAAATTCTAAAATATCACATTTATTAGATGGACAGCAAATTGTCTAACAAGTTTCAAATGTCAGACATATTTTCCTTTAAGAAATACCTTTTAATTATGTCTAGAAAACACTTATATTTAGTAGCAGCAGGGAAAAATGATAGAGCACATTATTAATTGGAACAAGTATTGGGTCCTTGCTACTAGAAAACCATTTTTTATTTTTCACGGGGTAAAGTTAATATACTTGATGATATTATAAGCACACAAAAAAAGATTTACCTCTCTGAGGGAACAGAATCATTTTATATATCATTTACCTGAATATAGTGGAATTCTCTCCATGTCAAAGAGTCACTCACAGATGGAATAGATGTCACAGCCAACAGAGCCAGTATTGCAAGTGCCACGATTCCCAGAGACACATAAATTTCCATTCTCCAAACATCATGCTCAACCCAGGCATCTTCTTTATTTTGTTGGACCTACCAGAGGGTGAAAAGAGGAAAGAAGGTAAAGAATACTTAGTTCCCGCACATGAACCCCCTTCTACACTCACTCTGGCTGCTGTGGAGGCCTGATAACTGGGGGCCTCTAAAGAATTAGGAGTTGTTTTTGCATTCCTCTGAAAGAAATAACATAGGAGCTATTCATCATTCCCTTGAACACAACACTGATATAATCTATTTTACTTAATTATTATTTAATGGTTAGAACTGTAATATTAATGCACATGTGGTAAATAAGCAGAAAATAAGAAAAATTAGCATTTTCTATCATGTGAGGGTGGTAGAAAATTGAAATGTGGGCCTGTCCATGAACAAAAGACCTGTTTATATTGTTAAAGTTGTAGTTTACTATTTTAGCTTAAAATAAATTCGATGTAAAACTAGACAACCAAGCCCCAGTGAAGAATAATAATAAAACATTTAAAAGTGCAGATTACTTTCTTTACACAGGGTTTCAACAGGGGTTTGAGGTACTGATATTAACGTGACAAAGAGTTAATGTGTTAGGTGACTTTTTGGTTTGCGATATTGCCAATCTTGTCATCCTACCTGTTGATATGCCCAGTTCAGCAACTTGTATCTGTAGGATCGTCTCATTGGATAGGATAAACTATAAATTGCATGCAGCATAGCAAAAAAGAAACTGAGAAGCCCAAATTGCTTTCTTGTTAACATCCACCTATCCAACCAATGTGGAAATTTCTTATACTTGGTTCCGTTACGAAGCTGTACAACTGCTGCTATCACACCTGGCAAATACACCAGTGCCAAGAGGGTGATGGAAACCATTGGCAAGACTTTGTTGATGACCAGGATTGGAATTTTATAAAAATACTGTTGACGGGAAGTTACAAAAGGGTGAATGACTTCCCTCAGAAGAGTGTAGAGAAAAGTCAGAGATGATACGATAGCAGCAATTTTAATTGGCAAGCGCCACTCTGAGAAGAGTTTCTGTTTGTGCTGGAGCTTTTGGGGACAATCAAATTCATCAAAATTGGTTGCTTGGTCCAAGCGCAAAAGCACAGGTCTTTTCAGCATGCCGGACTCTCCTGAGTTCTTATTCTACAAAGAAAAGAAAAGAAACATCTTAAAACAATGGGATTTCCTTATTAAACTAATTACTTATTGTTCATTGTACTTATCAGTTAAAAAGGACATTCAGAACCTTGCTTTTGGATACTGGTTTTAGCTGAAAAGATGACATAGTCTATGTAGCACTGATCAAAGGTGCACTTAGCTACACTGGGGTTCTCCATTAATTTTTGTTATTCATTTTTCAAAATAAATGCATGCTTCAGATATCTCCACTATGTGTTTCTATCTTGAAGGCATAAAAGTATGCAATAATACAACTAGGAAACTAAAATTGGAAAAAAATCTAGTAGTCTTTAGTAAAAATAAAGCTTGTAAATTTTAACAGTTGTGTTTGTTTTTTAATATTTTTATTGGTTACTGGCTAACTCTTGGCAAAGAACTGAATAGTGAATTCTTCATTAATTCAAGTACAGGAATTCAGGACTAATACAGTCATTACTATTAGAAACAAATTTATAATTTCCGTCATGTAGTCTTGTACTTGGGTTTTATATTTCTAAACTATCTCATTGGTGTAAGTAGTAACAGACAAATGGTCTATTAGAAGTACAAAGGCTATACAAGTAGTTAAATCCAACAGGGATGATCTATTTCCTGAGAAAGTTATATTTTTTTACCCAGTTGTATTTCTAGTTAGTCAACAATTCCAAAGAAGGTTACATTGAATATTCTGTTATTTCCCCAATTGACTGATACATCAGCAAATTAAAAAAGACACCAAACCCTCAAAATGAGAAATTATATCAGAGTGTTTCATATTGTGTTATTTTATGAATAAATTTACTTTCTCACCCAATGTTATTCCTCATTTCTTATAGTTCTGTAGAACCATACATCTTTAAAAATATGTTTTTGTTGATTTCAGAGAGAAGAAGGGAGAGGGAGGGAGAGACAGAAACATCGCTGAGAGAGAAACATTGAGTGGCTGCCCCCTGCGCTCCCCCCGCTGGGGATCGAGCCCACAACCCAAGCATGTGCCTTGGCCGGGAATGACTGTGACCTTCTGGTTCATAGGTCGACGCTCAACCACTGAGCCACACCGTTGGGGGGAACCATAACATTTTAATGCTCAAAATGTTAGTGATTATCTTGCTCTTTTCCTCATTTTATGCATGGAAACTTTACTTCACATAGTTCTCTATAATTTTTGGTGTTTAAAAATGACCTCTCACCATTTGACTTTTACTTTCAGTAACAAATCACTGTTATGTCCAATGTCTTCCCAACTACTCCATTTAGAAGGGAGTGGAGCATGATATAGCATCTGTCATCTCTTCACATTAAAACAGTCTAAGTACAATCAACTGAGATAAATTTTCTGGTTAAGAGTGAAGAGTTATGGAACAGCAAGTAGGATAGTTAACTTGAAAAATAAAAATTTTACTTTATGCACACGTATTTTATCGAATATGTGCTTATAATATCTTAATTATTTTGCTTATTAGAATAATTAAGGTAAAAAATAATTTCTGTTAAAACTGCAGTTGAGATCATTTAGAAAGGTAAAAAGAGTTTAAAACAAAAAGTTTCTACCAGTTTTTCAGTTAATAATGTAGTCAGAAACATTTACTCTTGAGGTGGGGCCCAAGTGGGACCTGTGGTTCTTATTCTAAAATTGAATTTATTTGGTTAAACAGTGAATCATTAATTAACTTGACGATCTCTTGGTAAGCTGCCATGTGCCCATTAAAAAAATGCATGCTTGCAAAACCACCGTTACATGGGCACCAGTGATTCTTTTGAAACACTTAGACTCATAGATTGTTAGAAAAAACTGGAAGGGCTTTGGAGATAATATCCAGCTCTTTCACTTTACCAACAGACCAAGACCTAGGATTTTCAGTGACTCACTCAAGGTTATTCAGCTAAGTCCACGGCAGTCAGTCAGCATATAATTTCTCTGTTGTACTACACTGTCCTTCACCCATCACAGTATCAGTGACAGAAATCAAAATCAAGATATCAACAGACTAGGGTGAAAAATCACTTTTATAGCACTGTGAGATACAGAACAGCATTTGAGTTATGTTTATAGATTTTAATCAATTATTCTTATTTTTACCATATAATCATCTTCTTCTAGACTTCTCCTAGGCTTCATTTTCCAAAGTTCTTGGTTTGTGATGTTCTGTCCAATTTCCATTAATTCTATAAAATATTGCTTCAGCCACCTATGAAAATAAAAATAATTATCTTCTTCAAGTCAATCCTCTTTATTACATTGTTTGATAGGGCAAGATGAACAGTTTACTCATATAAGGAATACAGGGGCAGGTAAAGTACAATTAAAATACAGTTGGCGACTGATTTATATATTTAACTTCACATTATAATCTGAAGAATATCAAACAGGGCTCTTGTGTCAATAGCAACTGATTTACTTTGTCCAACTAGGGTACAATGCATGATCTAGATGTCCGTATGGAATTCAGAGGGTAGGATGTTGCCTTTTATTTTAGGGGAGTTTAACTCCAGGTGCTCATTTAGAGGAAAGCCAACTCCCCTTAAAGGCAAACAGAATTAGGAATGCATTTTTTATGAGAATAATGTTATCAATGAAGGCTGGAGTTTGCTGATATAAGATTATACCTCAGGAAGTTGTATTTAATAGGATTTTGGGGTTGACACTAGAATCTGAAATAATAAGTGATTTTACGGGCAAATGTTTCAGACAATGAACAAAATGGGCACTCTTGGTAAGGTGATCCCTGATAGTGGCATAAAGGACCGAAAGGTGGTATTTTCAGAGTAACAGGCTGATTTTTGTTGGTAAAACAAAAACTGCTGGTATTTCCACTAGGGTTGTTGAATTGTGTTCAATCACTGACATGCCCCCTATCCTGGTCAACCCTGTGGAAATTAATTTTGTCAAACTTCCTGCCTTATAAAGGAATGTTTTCCTTAATACCTGTCTCAGATCCTCATTCAGGCTTGGAGTAACATTTTTTAGGAAAGAGAAACACATAACATCACAATATTATTCATTGTTTTTATTTGTTCTAAATTTACTCCTGGAATAATATAGCACCAACTTATACTTTATGAAATTCAATGAGAAAAACAGGTTAGATAACCAACAATTTGAGAAAAAAACCATTCCAAATGTTTCTGAATTTTAGAGCACCTTGTGATACTTCATTAAGTAGAAAGCTGTTTCCAGGAATAGTTGAAAATACTTAAAACATAAACATTCTCCAACTCTTAAAGGTTTGATCTTCACGAAGTATGAAGACGAGCCATCTTTACATAATGACACCATCTGCCTTTGTTGAAGTGCTCTGAGAACATTTTCCATATATTATTTATTTTGAAAATTCACAATATTCATGCTGAGGATATTTTTTTTGGTCTGCCCACCTTTTTTTTTTTTTTTTTAATTATATAAAACATTTCCTCCATTTGGAGAAATGCTCTTCCTTTGGCCATACAAGTAGGTGTATGACCAGTCTGGGCTAGTCACAGTTCTCTATTCCTTTTACCATATTGATTGGTTTAGGGATGGCACAGAACCCTTGTTGAACCAGTTAGAATCCTCCTTTGAGATTTACACATGGAAGTGGAAGACAAAGAGGACATGTCTAACATTTTAAGTTGGGATGACAGAAACCTACCACGCTTCTGTCTACATGCTGTAGAGAGGAAGGTGTCTTCTACAGCACAGAAGAAGGCCCAGACACAGAAGCACAGGCAAGAAATAGGGTCCTGGTGGCATATTTTAAGTATTTAGAGTCCCTGAGACCAGATCTTGATTTTCTCAGTTACACAAGCCAATACATTCCTTTTTTTTACTTAAGTTAGTCTAAGTTGGGTTTATAATGTTGGCATTTGAAAGAGTTCTGAGTAAAGCATACGCCAATCATCAAGTATTTATGAACTCAATTTTGTGATAGACACTAAGGAGGGAAAGAGAAAATGAAACTTCATGCCTACTCTGGAGGAGCTTACTGTATTTTCCCTTAGGAAGTATTATTCCACATCACTTGGTGATGTAGCCAACATTATAAATAGAATAATCCGGGGTGTGTATATGTGTCCAGGAATAGAAGTTTTTTCTACTGTAATCAAACAAATAATTCACACTATTTAGATGTTTTAACTCTGTAAGTGACAGGATGGCAAAGATGTTGACATACAAATAAATCTACATGTGGTCAATATTAACTCATTAACTATATTGTGAGCAACAATGTCAGGAATACAAAGTGGGAACACAAAGTTAAATGAGATGAAGCCTCCGCTCTCAAAAACCTCAAAATCTAGGAGAGAAGGCAGACACTTCAACAACAAAAGGAAGACGAAGTTTTTGGACTGGTGGTAGCATGGGAAGGGTGAGGGCTCTCTTCGAGACCTGGCCCTGGGGCATCTAGCAAGTTGGCAGTTTTTGCTGATTGAGGGGCACTTTATCCAGAATCTGGGTGAAAAGCCAGCGTAGCCCTGGAGAAGTATCCAGCCATTCATCTGCATGGTAGGGACACCATGCTGGAGAGCAAAGCCAAGGAAAAGACCAGGACAGTGAAGCAGCTTGTTGACTGTGTGGCCCACAGTCAACTTTGTGCCCAGAAGCCAGGAAAATAAAATGTCAGTTAAATAAACTATGTTGGTTTCCATCAGACATGAACCAAATATATAATTTAAATTCCACAGTAAAATCTTCTCAGGAAAAAACAAAAAAAACACAGGACACAGCAGTGTTCGGATATTAGGAACTACACTACACAATTTGGCCCAAAGTTCTCTGACTTTCATCTCATTAAAAAGCAAAGCATATTTCTTGATGTGACTGCTCCATTTTACTCTAACAGGACTGCTGACCTCATGTTCCTGCTAAATATTGACACAGTCCAAGTGACTCATGTTTATGTTGAAGAGTTTAGAATATGAAGAAACCCAATGACTGGAATACATTGTGGGCTGCTTTGCATTTCCAAACTTACACTTTCAAGCGCACACACTTTCAAGCGCACACGTTCTTTACCACATTTAACTGCGTGAAGGGGAGATGTTTTTCTTCTCTGGGCTGGGGTGTGTGTGTGTGTGTGTGTGTGTGTGTGTGTGTGTGTGTGTGTGCGCGTGTGTGTGTTTTAAAGCACTGGGCTGGTGTGTGTGTGTGTGTGTGTGTGTTAAAGCACTGTGCTGGTGTGTGTGTGTGTGTGTGTGTTTTAAAGCACTGGGCTGGTGTGTGTGTGTGTGTGTGTGTGTGTTTTAAAGCACTGCATCTTCCCTGCGCTTAACATTCTGTGCTCAATGAATAGCTTCTAATTAAATGTCAGGATGTTGAGAGAAATATATATATCATTTTTTAACAAAAAGGACAGAGTAAGAAATGTGAAAGCAAAGCGTTCGTAAATTTTGCCTCTACAAACCCCTTTCCAGTGGATCTGACCCACGGCATAAATAAATAAAGCCTTGACTATTCGGAGGGAACTTGAACCGCAATCCAGATCCTGACAGGGGACTAATGTTCCAAGGACTTCAAATGAAAACTTCCCGTTACCAGGAAACCCGAAGACAAGCTGCCCGATTATAAGCGCCGCGCACCAACCACCATCCATCAGTGCGCGGCAAACCCGGGGCGACTTCGCCAAGTTGGCAAACTTGCCATGAGAACCCCACCTAAGGACACAGTAACCCGCCGTATTCCCATCGCCCAGCGGACCGGCTCCCCGGGAGCGCCTGGCTCCCCGCCGCTGGCCCCGACCCGGCGCAGCGCTGCGCCCGCGGGAGCCGGCCGGCGGGCAGCGCGCCCGAGAGGCGCACGGGGCGGGGAGCCGCGCCGCCGCCCGCCCGCGCCGCCCGCGCCCCCGCAGCCCTCCGGCGGCCGGCGGCCGGCAGGGACCCCCGAGGGCCGGGAGCCCGGGCGGGCCGGAACGACTCCAGGGACTCACCCGCTTCTCGGCGAGACCCGACGGTTGAGTGGCGGCGGCAGCGGCGGTGGCGAGGGACCGGCCCCACGCGGCGCGGGAGCCTGAGAGCGCGCGACCGGCCCCCGCGCCGCAGACCCCGCCCCCCGCAACTGCCGGCCCAGCGCCACCTGCCGGTGCCTCGCGTCCCTGCGCCTCCCGCCCGCGACGCGCCGGCCTCGCAGGTCCCGGCGGCGCAACCGAGGATTTTCCTGGGTTGCAACCGCGCGCTCCGGTTTGTTTGTTTGTTTGCGTCTCTCAGACTGCTCTGCCCTCTGCCTGAGGTCGGCGACACGCCCTCCTCCTGATGGCCTTTCTTCAATCTCGCAAATAACGAACATCGGCGCGGCGGTTCTCAGCCGTTAACGTGCGCAACTGTAGGGCTTGTAGGACCGTTTCCCCCCACCGCGCGCGTCCCGCTCGGCGGACCCGGGACGGGGCCTGAGCTTCTGCGTTTCTAACAAGTTCCCCGGTGATGCCGAAGCACGGTCAGTTCACACTTTGAGATGGATTATTTTAAGTTTAGCTAGCTCATTTTATTTTATTAATTGATTTATTGATTGAATTTATTGGGGTACAGGCTTATAGTGTCCAACTCAATAAAACATCTGCGCACTGCATCGCGCACCCATAGCCCCAAAGGCTGTCTCCATCTCCGTTCCTTCCCCCAACCCTTGCCCAACTTCCCCTCCCCCCCTTCCCCTCTGGCTATCACCTCAATGTTGTCTGTGTCTATGTGCACATATATATGAGCTTAATTCCTTCACCTTCCTTCACTCAGTCCCCCAACTCCCCTCCCCTCTGACAGCTGTCAGTGGGGTGCATGTATCCACTCCTCCCTTTCTATTTTGTTCATCAGTTTATTTTATTCGTCAGTTTATTTTATTCATCAGTTTATTTTGTTCATTATATCCACATATAAGTGAGATCACATGGTATTTGTCTTTCTCCGACTGGCTTATTTCACTTAGCATAATATTCTCCAGGTCCATCCATGCTGTCACAAAAGGTAAGTTTTCCTTTTTTATGGCCTAGTAGTATTCCATGTGTAAACACCACAGCTTTTTTATCCACTCATCTACTGATGGGGACTCGGGCTGCTTCCAAATCTTGGCTATTGTAAATACCTCTGCAGTGAATGTAGGGGCGCATGTATTCTTTTGAATTCGTATTTTGGGTTTTTTTTTTTTTGTTTTTTTAATATGTCTTTATTGATTTCAGAGAGAGGAAGGCAGAGGGGGCGAGAAACATCAATGATGAGAGTCACTGATCGGCTGCCTCCTGCACGCCCCCCACTGGGGACTGAGCCTGCAACGCGGGCATGTGCCCCGACCAGGACTCAAACTGCGATCTCCTCCATCAGAGGTTGATGCTCGACCGCTGAGCCACGCCAGCCGGGCTATAACCATTGTTTTAAACTCTGTGTCTGGTATTTTGGTTTTGTCCATTTCATGTAATTCTTTTGCCAGGGATTCCTCCTGTTCTTTAATTTGGGGCATATGTCTTTGTCCGCCTTTTTGTCTTTGTCTCTGTGCATTAGGCAGACCTGCTCTGACTCCCAAGCTTGTTCTGAGGGCTTTCTGGGCCCCACAGGGCCCTTGTGGGTCTCAGTCGTGCAGTCTCCTAGATCGCCCGAACTCGGCGCTCCAGAAATGTTTGCTGTATGGGCTGGGCCGTGTGGGCGGTGCTCTGCTTTGGCTCCCTAGAATCATTGTAGGAAAGAAGTGAGCCAAGGCGAGGCAGCCGTCAGCTCACTGGGAAGTCAGAGGACAAGGGGGCCTGGGGGCAGGGGCAGGGAGTGAGCTGGGCTCAAGCTGCCGCCGCCCATTGCTCTCCTGGCTGCAAGTCTCACGGGGAGCTTCAGAGTTTAGGAGGGAGTAAAACGCTCACGCCTGAGAAGGGGTGTGGGCATGCTCTAGAGCGAGCCTGCACCGGGTCTTAGTCTCGAGGGCTTTTTATTCCTTTTTGTCCCCCCCTCCCGGGTGAGAATCTTAGGGGAGGGCTTTAGCAAAATATTCATCAGCTTTCCAGGTGCATTTTTAATATGCTGATGCCTCAAAATAAGCATATAGGGGAGTTTTGGATTATTCTTTGGTCTGTTTTACTTTCATCTTTGGTCTGTCTGCCTTTAATGGGGTTTTTGTTAGTTGTTCCCCGACTTCAGCTGTCCTTGGGTTTAGCTGGCAAAAACGGCATTAATTGGGTCTTTGTTCTCTACTTCCCAGACCTCGGTGATTTAAGCTATCTATTCCCTGGTCAGGGCGGGGAGGGTATAAACCACTTGCTTTCAAGTGTCCTTGGTTGGGGAATTTAAGGTCCTGCGATTCACAAGCTGGCTGTTAAGTTGTCCAAGTTGCTTGGCCTTGTTTAATTTTCTTGTCTCAGTATCCTTATTTCACTTCCCCAAGAATTTTCCTGGCTTCTTTCTGTCAGTAAATGCTTTAGATAGTTTTTAACATATGAGGGGTATGGAGAAGGAAAGAATGTGATCCAGGGATTTACTCCTCTGGGTTGGCACCAGCCTCAGGGTAGCACGTCTGAGATCTGAATTGCAGCCTCTGGGGATTTGGTGTAGACATTCCCAGATCTAGTCTGATTAGGAAAAGCAAAGGAAAACAAATGCTCACAGCATTTCCCGTGACTGTCCTTTACTCATAGAGGGACTGTTCTTGCTTTAATGTGTGTGTTTTTTTTGTAGTCATTGACTTTCCATAGGGTAATGTTAAAGCCCTTTGAAGATTAAATTACCATGGAGTGACGCCTTGTGGTAGGAATAAAATCTTACACTTTTCATTTCTAATGAAACTAGAAAATAACCATTTATAAAGCTGTAGGAAAAAAAAATCCGTGTGTGTGTGTGTGTGTGTATGTGTGTGTTTATAACACAGAATACAAAGAATTAAGACAAATTGCTAACTGTGTCTAAGCATTGTTGAATTTAAACAATTATTACGGGTCTTAAAGGGTCCAACAAAGCAGTGTGCTTTCATGCTTTATGACTTGGTAGCACAAAGGTCATTCGTTTTCCAAAAGTTACTTTGCATATGAAGGGGCCAAGGAAGTATTATTATATTAATATAAAATGGCTAATTAAGGCAAAGTCCACTTAAAACTGATTTTCTTCTTCTAATTAAAACATTTAAAATCAAGCCCAAAAATATTTTGGTTTTGTAAATAGACCAACAATTTTATTTCTATACTTCTGAAAGTTTTTTCCTTCTTCAATATTTTCTGGTGGTGAATAAATATAGTGTGTTTCAAAGTGCAATGACTGAAGATGTGAGGTGACTTACTAATTAGTTGTAGATATGATAAAGGCAACACAATAGTGAATTAAAAAAGACAGTAAGGGGGGACAGGGCTGGGTGGAGGTGAGCAAAGGGGGAAATTGTTGAACGTCTATAATAGTGTCAACAATTTAAAAAAGATAGTATTAAAGAACTTCCATTGAGTTTGTCACAAGTTAATAATCCAGAGGAAATTTCTGCAATTTTTGCATGTAAATGACCCATGATTTGGGTGTGAAGTAAAGAAAAAAATTTTTTTTTGAGATATACAAAGCCAAAGCATCTGAAAATGTTGAGTCAGCCTCATAGCACATGTTTTTCAAAACCTGTGTGGCTTGTGGAGAACCGTGTTATGCTATTATAAATGTTGAAAAGCAGATTGTTAGTCTGGGTATAACTCATACAAACTAGAGGGTTTTAAAATAGAAATTTAACTGTGAGTTACAGACAAATTTGGATCACTCAGAGTATTTTGTAATAAGCAAACCATGGCAAGAGAGTATATTAACAATATAGTTCTTCGATGTTATTTGGGGTCAAATACTAAACTGGTGATTTTATGCTAACATATCATGGGAAAATGTAATAATTTAGAATCCATGAGTGCTTTTACCTGACCAATAAACAGCTTAATCTTAGCATATGATGGAAGTACCACTTAAGAAGTAAATGGAGTACAACGGCGTGAGAGAAAGAACTGTTACCAGTCCAATGTCCATGTGCTCGATGCTTCCAAAGGCCAGAACTCAAAATGTCAGAGTTTGGAGTAAGGAAAGGGTTACTGATCGAGAAGGTGGCAACCAAGAAGAGAAGAGCCCTAGTAGTTCCTCAAATCCATCTTAATAAGGTATAGAGTTTAGGCTTCTTTTATGTCAAAGAAGGGAAAATGGGAATGACTTTATTGTAAAAACTCAAGCCCCAAGCAGAATTCCTCTAACGATTAGCATGTCTAAAACGAGCTATTAGCCTGAAGACCATGGGAGCAACGCAGACTTGAATGAGACGGAGTCAGAGAGACAGCGCATTTCACACTGTTACAAAATATAAATGATCATATTATTAAAGATAATCACCATGAAAAATAGGCAGTAAATTGATCTACTGTTGGAGTGATGCTCGAGGTATGTGGTCAGTTCATCCCCAGTATCTGTGTGTGAAGCTGGTTGGCGTAGAGAGGTCTACCTTTGGGATTGGAGCTTTTAAAAATTCTTCATATAGGTCACCAACATGGTTAACAGTTAGCACCTGATCTAGGTGGTTTGTATTGATTTCAGAGAGAAGAAGGCAGAGGGAGAGAGAGACAGGAACATCAATGATGACAGAGAGTCATTGATTGGTTGCCTCCTGCTCGCCCCCACCAGGGTTCAAGCCCACCACCCAGGCATGTATCTTGACCAGATATCAAAGTTCGAACTCCTGGATCACAGGTCGATGCTCAACCCCTGAGCCACGTCGGCCGGGCTAGGTGGTTTATTTCGAGGCTCATAGATTCATCTCTTCCCAAATACTGCTTAATGAGGCTCAGAATTCCACAACAAAATATATTCTATTGTCTTTAAATCTGTTGTGATCTATCAAAGGGCTGAAGGCCTTGGAAATGGTACCACATTTAGCCTTTTATTTGCATCCCACTGTGAATGAATATTTCAGTACTTTTATGAAATTATGTCTGGCATTGGGAGTGAAATATCAGGATATTGAAGATGTATACTGGGTGGTTTTGAAGGGATTATATGTTAGAGAGAAAATAAAAGAAATATTGGGGCCAAGAGGACAGATTTTACCATCTTCATAATATTACTTAAACTAGGCAATTTCTCCCTTTCCCCCACGTCTCCATGTCAAACAATACATGATAATGAAATTAACTCTTCTTTAAACCACTCGATCTTGGTGGTCTTTGTTATAGTAGTTTGGCCCATACCCTATCTTGTTTGATGTTATATTATAGCACTTTGCAGAGTCTGCCTGTATTGGAAATTTTTGTATGTGCTTGTTTCCCTTGTTAAATGGTGAGCTTTAAGAGAGTGGAGACCTTACTATTTTTATCTTTGTGTCTCTTGTAACTTAGTGACTGATGGAACAGACTCATGGTAAATGTTTGTGGAATGTAATTGTAGCCCTGAGTCTCAGTAAAGTTGTATAGGGCACATAAATATGGAGCCCCTGAATGTCTACACATCATGTACCCAGACTGTGGGCACACATCCTCTTGTTATTTATTTTACAAGGAACATTCTTTTACCTTCCTTTGTTTGTATGCACACAGCCAGGGGAAGGTCTTGAGAGTTTAGTTATTTTAGATTCCATATACAACTGAGATCGTATAATGTTTTTGTTTGTCTGTCTGAATTATTTCACTTAGCATAATGCCCTCAAGGCTCATCCATGTTGTCACAAATGACAGAATTTCCTCCTCTTTTATGGCTGAATAATATTCCATTATATGTATATACCCATTTTCTTTATCTATTAATCCTTCACTGGACACTTGGGTTGTTTCTGTGTCTCCGCTGTTGTAACTAATGATGTAATGAGCATGGAGGTGCAGGTGTCTCTTGGAGGTAGAGATTTCATTTCCTTCAGATGTGTGCGCAGAAGTAGGACTGCTGGATGACATGGTAGTTCTATTTTAAACTTTTTTAGACATCTCTGTAGTATATTCCATAATGGCTGTACCAATTTACATTTCCACCAACAGTATATAAGGGTTCCCTTTTCCCCACATCCTTTAGATGGCATTTTTTTCTTACTCCAAGTTTAATTTATCAGTTTTATTACAAGGTAATTTTTTGGAAGCCATCCAAGAAGATTCTTTGAAATGTGGATTTATATCCAGTATAGATAATGACAAATCTCACCTTATTATACTGAGATATTAGCCAATAATAGTAAATATATGCACATATTTATAAGTATATTGGGGATGTATACATGGATGGGTGTGTGATCTAAAATTGGAGAGACCTTTGTTATAGGGAGAGGGGAACATGGAAAGGTTCACTGTAGGAACCAGGAAACTCAGGCACTTCTGCACTCTCCTTACCTTATTCTCAGCCTTCTCTGCTAGATTGTAAACTGTTGGGGGGGACAGGGATCATTTCTTTCCATTTGACTCCTCAGGCTTATGAAGGAGCATAGTATACAGGGAGGTGCTGATGAATACTTACCAATGAAGAGGACCTTGGGGAGAATTTAAGGGGGAGCAAGTGGCTGATAGAGAGAATCAAGGGCTACAAAAAGCCAAGTAAGATAGGAAATAAAAAGAGTCCGATGGGTTCAGCATGTGAGAGGACTTTGCTGACTGCGTGAGAACAATTATTGAGGGTGGAAGCCAGACAGAGTGCATCCAGGAAAAATTGGGGGAGGAGAGAGGAAGAGCTGTGACCACAGGCTTTTAACAAGGTTGGATAAGAAACAAAAGAGAGAGTTGGGGCAGCAGCCAGAGAACAGCCTTTTAAGGGTGGGAGATTAGGTTCTTCTTACGGGCTGTAAATATGAGAACTGCAGAAAGAGAGACTGCAGATATAGGAAAAAGATTAATTGATGGAGTTAGGTGCTTGAGAGAAGTGAGCAGAGATGAAAATCAGAACATGATGCAAAGTTTTCTTGAAGCAGAATGAGGGACACCTCTTTCTCAGGGATTAGGAAGAAGAAGAGAAATGTGGGTTTAGGCATAGGAAGGGTTAAAGGGCGGTGAGTGAGCTTATGCTGATGGGAGTTGGGACCAGCTAAAGAGAGGTTGGAATTTTGAAACTGAAGAAATTGAGGACTTGTCTCCTGCCTTCAAAGTGTATATCATTTATTTGGGGGAAATGGGGAGAAGAGGTATATGAATAGTTGAGTTCACTGGGAAAAAATGCAAAGTACCAAATAATAAAATAAGGGGGTTGGGGTGCCTAAAATTCACAGCAGTGATGGAGGGATGACTTGAGATTTGGTTGGTTGGGGAAGATATCACGGAGGAGTGGATGTTTTAAACTTGGCCTCCAGAAAGGCGAAAGATTTTTCACTGGGGAAAAGATAGGGAAAGGTTTGTTTTCCTGTCCAAAGCAGAAGTGGCTTATGTGGATTAAATTTTCCTTTGGTCTAGCAACATGTTTATGCCCAAGAATTAGCTTTATAAACTTGGTGTGGGGTTCCTTCCCTAGACCACTGCTGGTTTGGGCTAACCAGAGACTTTCTAACACAGTGTATTGGTGGTGATTACTGAGTACTTCCGAAAGATTTCTCCTCATGAGCTTCTTAGGAAGTTAGCCTTGCTTGTATCTCTAGCCCCTTAGCAGGAGCATGACTCACAGTAGCTAGACCTCAAAAAATGTGATGGGATCGAATTCTTCCACTCAGCCCTGGCCTCTCTGTCCTGTCCTTAGTTCCAGTTTTGTATTCCGGGTAGCTTCTCCCACAGCCCTTATTCCTGTCGACACACCTCTGTTACAGCTCTTTTCCAATCATGTTCTAGTCAGCCCTGCGACATGCCTGTCTCTCCTATTGCCTGTCAGCTGCAGAATCCTTAGGGACCCACCCTGAGCTTCACCAGGATCGGCATTGGTGCTAACATATACCTTGGAGGAAGAAGAGTTGAATGGGAGACTAGATTAGAGTAGATTGTTTTAAAGGTTATTTAGGAAACAGTTAGGGGAGGTGACAACAGCAAGATGGTAATACAGGTTGTTCCCAACTGCCGTTTGCTGGTGGTCCCCTCCTCACTCTGGTTCTCCTTTCATGGTCGTATAATAGGAACCCAGGATTTTTGTTGTTGGTTTTATTTTGTGGCTCTGCCATTCTTGGGGGCCTCAGACCCCTCCTCTGGATCTCTGAACCTGGCTATCAAATAGGAAAAGGGAGGGAGAATTACCTTGGGAGGTTGTTATGGGCCAGGCCTGCCGTTGGCATACATCATTACATTCATAGTCCCCTGGCCAAGCTCAGTTATACACGGCCAAACCTAAATGTAAGGGGGACGCTGCACTATGTGGCCACCAGGGAGCGCCAGAGACCGTATTGTAGATTCCACATAGCCGTGCAACAGCTTGGTGTGTCTGTCTTTCTCTGCCTAACTTATTTCACTTAGCATAATACCCTTTAGATCCATTAATGTTTTGAAAAAAGCAAGATTTCATTCTTCTCTGTCACTTAAGCAATGTCTGAAATGTAAGTGGGGCTGTTAAAACTGCTTGGGGGAAGCAGCCTTCCGATAGTGAACTGCGTAGATCACAGTTGTGCTTCAGCAGTAGTGGGGATTTGGGTGTGATGTGTCTACCGTGATCGAGGGCAAGATTCCACACACTCAAAAAAACTAATAATCAACAGGGCAGGAACCAGACACAAACATCTTCGTCACAGGGACTTCCTTTCCTTATCTTACTTTAATAATGGCCCCCAAGCTCAAGAGTGGTGATGCCTGCAATTGGGACATGCCAAGTAGAAACTGTGAAGTGCTTCCTTTAAGTGAAAAGGTGAGTTCAGTACAGTAAGATATTTTGAAAGAGAGAGAGAACATTCATATAACTTTTATTACAGTATATTGCAGTATATTGTTATAGTTCTATTTTATTGATTCCATTTATTTAAAACTATATATCTATATCTATATCATCTATATCTATATCTATATCATCTATACCTATATCTATCTAAAACATGCCTCAGAGGATGCTTCAAATATATTAATTGTGGTATGGCAGATAAAAGATGGCCAAGAATTTCTTGATACCCCTCCTATTAAGAGGTGGATATCTGTGAGCCCTCCCCTTGGGTCCGGACATGCTCTGTGACTGCTTTGACCAACAGAATATAGCAGAAGTGAAGCTCCCTCAGTTTTTGCGATTAGGCTTAAAGGGAGTGGCAGCTTCCACTCCTTTCGGAACACTTCCTCTTGGAGCCCTGAAACACCAGGTAAGAAGTCTGACAGCCTTGAGGCCCTGGAAGGTTGAGGTGCCAGACTTGTGAGTGAGGAAGCCGTGTTGGAAGTGAGGATATTTTTAAAGACACTCTTGCAAGGATGCTTAACAAAATATCAATTGTATCATCTCTCAATGCTGGCATTTCAGATGATTTATTTTCTTGCTCATGCCTTCAAGAGAGGTAGTGTAGTATAATAATTGAAAACATGGATTCTGGAGCCACACTACTTGGGTTCAAATACCATGTCTGTTACTCACTAACCATTTAATCTGGGACAGGTTCACTAACGTTATGTGCCTCAGTTTCCTCCACCATAGAATGGGGTTATTAATAGTACCTGCCTGATGGGATCGTTGTGAGGATTAAATGAACTAATTCAGATCAAGAACTTAGAACAGTGTCTCATAAATGTTAACTACCATCACTGATATATGTGTTGTTCAAATTATTTTCCCTGTGCCTGTGGGAAAAGGGTATCAAGAAACTATGGATATATACGTCCCTTCATTCTTTAATAAATTTTTTTGTTAATGAACCCAACATATAGGTTTAATAGAGTAGGGATAAAAATCTCACACACAAGGAATTTTGAGGTTTAAGTTATTCCTTAAGTATAAAACACAAAATGGGCATGTAAAAGAGAGTAAAATATAGCTTAATTCTAGTATATCTGATAAATACTTAGACAAAAGCAAGAAGGAGCCTGAATTTAGGAGCTGCAGAGGGAAATTAAGGAATCCCCATGGGTTGGAGAGCTTGTTGAGGACTAGGAGTGTGGCCAGCAATGGAAGGGAGTTAAAGCTGAAATTCTTCAAGAATGTGGGAGACCTTTCCAGTTCCTGGAATTTATGTGTCTGATGGAAGGCTACAGAGTTGAAGCAGCTGTTTGGTTAGATCCCATCTCACCGAAGTTTAACTCCAGTTTATTGGGAAATATTTTTCTTACGAAATGGAACTTAGGACAATGAAGGAAATAAATGAGAAATACAGGATTCTCTCCATGGCTCGATTGAAAGTAAAGCATTATCTGTACATTCATTTCCCTACAGCTGTGCCAATGCAGGCAAACTAAGTGGAGGGGAAATTCTCCTGCTGATTCAGGCTATAAAACCTGCTCTTACTATATTTTGGATTTCAATTATGCATGTGTTATCTTCAGTACAATCTTCACTCTGGTTGTATTGAAATGCCCAAATTATGTGGTGATAAGATGCGTATGACCTAGTTTTCAGAAACCATTAATCTACAGATGAGTCTTTCCCCAGGACATTTTAATGTCAGAAGGTAAAATATGTTGTTTATCTTTTTGTCTTAAGAAGTTTAGTAAATGTGGATCTAGATGGGAGATGAAGGGAATGTTGGAACAAACTCAATTTCCTCTTTTCTGCATTAGTTTCAAATAATGTGTTGCAATTCTGGGTTATCACTTAATTCAAATGGGGAATATAATTGAATGTCTATGTAAAGCATTCTATAGAATTTAATGGAAGATTTAAAAATTAAAAAAGAGACTTTAAGCTAGTTTTGGAGGCAAATTATATGTGATTATATGCAAGGCAGTATGAAATGAGGGATGTTATTGTGTTTAATACATATACTTATGACCTAATTCTGAAAAGAGAGTTTAGGAGTCAAATAAAGTCTGTAATAGAGTTAAAACTCCACAGTATTGTGGGATCCTAGAAAATAAAATTAATTTTACCCAGAAGGCTTAGGTAAGGTATTTTGGATGACTATGAGTTTGATTAATACTATGTAAACAAAAGCAGGCAAATAGCTAACATAACCAGTTAATGGCATAGAGTCTGCTTGGGCCGCGACATGTGAAGATGGATAATGAAGCCCCAAATGGGATAGCTCTCTGGGAACTCAGACATTTAAAGACTTGGCCTTAGGTTTTTAAGTACACCCAATGATTAGCTTAGATCAGCAGTTTCCAAATTATCTCATTTAGAAAGCAAGTTCGGCAAAGTGTTTAGAGGTATGAAAAGGAAAAAAGTTTCCACGATTAAAGAAGTTTTGGAAATCCTAAGCTAAAACAATCTAGACAGTTTTCTTCAATGCAGAACTTCTTGGAGTCTTTACTACGCTAGTACACAGAGTTAATCTTTTACTTTATTTTTAAAAATATATTTTTATTGATTTCAGAGAGAGGAAGGGAGAGGGAGAGAGAGAGAGATAGAAACATCAATGATGAGAATCATTGATCGGCTGCCTCCCGCAGGCCCCCTGCTGGGGATCGAGCCCGGGTATGGGCCCTGACCGGGAATCGAACCATGACCTCCTGGTTCATAGGTTGATACTCAACCACTGAGCCACGCCAGCTGGGCCACAGAGTTAATCTTTCTATGTGAGTTCTTGGCTATGGTGTTTTGGGCGTTTTGGAAACATTGATTAAATTTCTTTTAAATATCCCATTTTAATTTCAGTTCTTTTAAATCAGTGATTTTCAACCAGTGCGCCACAAGAATTTTTGTAACATGCAATACCTGACTATTTAGTCAGGGGCACTGACCTCTTTTTTTCTTAGTTTGTCAAATAAAAAAATGACAACTGCCGGCACAACAATAGCTGTCCAGTGTGATTGCTATGTGTCGAACCATAAATATATAGGTCATATAACAGAGGTGCATCTTATTGGTCATGTTGCATAATAAGGTTGCATCTGCTTGGTTAATTTTTGATACCAGAAATCCTTATGTACAAATATAAGCACCTGATATTTTTAAAAAGTCATTTAAAAAAAATCCTCACCCAAAGATATTTTTTTCATTGCTTTTCAGAGAGAGTGGAAGGAAGAGAGAGAGAGAAACGTCGACTGGTTGCCACCCTCAGGCCCCAAGCAGGGCCGGGGGTCGAGCCTGCAAGCGAGGCACGTGCCCTTGACCAGAATTGAACCCCGGACCCTTCAGTCTGTGGGCCGACGCTCTAACCACTTAGGAGCAAAAAGGGTAGGTAATTACTATTATTATTCTTTTTTGTAAATCAAAATTATACCTATTATTTTGCCAGATTAGCAAAAAATGTTTTTTCATGGGCAGCAGAATTTTAGTGATTAGTTTATGTGCCATGATGAAAAGGGTTGAAAATCGCTGCTTTAAATCAATGACATTGATTTTTCCTCACTTCTTTATTCTCCTTCTCTCTGTTCCACACTCCCTTCTTTTTTCCTTAATTTGTCTTTCCACTTTATTTTGTGTTGGTTTCAAGTGTACAGCATAGTGGTTAGACAGTCATATACTTTACACAATGTTCTCTTTCCTTAATTTTTCATTTTAATATTTTTCTCCTTCAAGAAATTTGTAGTTAATTATAATTTTTTAAAAGTATCTGTGACCACAGCTTTGTGTTAATTTTAAAACAAAGTCCTTTGTGCACTTCTTTAAGAAACTGATTCTAAAAATACTGATGAAAATAAGTATTCCCCACTGTTGAAACTATGTTATCTCAGCTCTTATACCACCATCCTTCTGACAATGAAATGTGGCTGCTCCTAGAGTGTAGATTTAAAGATAGTTCTTTTTAATGGGGGAAGGTTACATTATATATTTTCTGTTTAGTTTTAACTCAGCATGCAGTTTCTGAGTGGTGAGGGAAAAAATGGGACAGTTGTCTGCAGGTCGGCGGGTGATATCTTTCAGCCAAACACCCTGAAACTATTTTGTGGTTGCTTGCAGGCTTGCCATATGCCATGCACTGGAAATTAAACATTTTTCTCATTGTCATTTAACTTGTGTAGGAGGACCCAGGAATCTCTAATGCAAAACGACTCCATTTTATTGCCTGTTGCTATGAAAATTAGAACTTCTCAGTAAAATCACAAAGGAAGGCTACCGTTCTTTATGTTTATTCTGAGAAACGACAAAATTCTGTATACTTGTATGTAGGCACCTATTAGCATTTTAAAGTCATTTGTTTGGTAGAGGTGGCAATTAACACATATGCAACAAACAAGCAAACTGAAAATAAAGAAGCAAAAAAAAAAAGTAAAGGAAGAAATGTAACTTTAAATTATGGTAAATACATAAATTATATCTCTTCAGATCCAATAATAATGACACCATTTTGCATATGAATGACAGAGATATAAACACCACACAATTTTAGTTTCACATTTGGATTAAATAAAGCCCTTTTCAGATGAACACACCCTACAAAAAAAATTTTGGAGAGTAAATTACTTATTGATTGTGGCTAACTTAAAGAGTATTGGTAGAGCACATTATGATTTAGGAGACATGTTTCAGAAATAAATATTGTAGAAATCTAATTAAGTATAAAATAGCAAAATTGAAAATAGAAATGAATAACATTCATTTTGTGAGAGGAAAATAACTCATGAGCTATAAGGTAGTGTAAGAGCGGAGAGAAATCTTTAACCTGAGTGCTGAGAGACATTGGATGCTCTCTGATGAAAGTTAAATGGAGACCTCTGACAGCTAAGTGCACACTCCTCAGGCTGTTCCAGGACTGGAGCTGTCGATAAGGAAGCAGCTGACGTGTGGAATTGGTTCTTTAAAAATGTGAAAATGCTCGAGGTTGACATTTGTGAAAAACCTATTTCACTAAAATGGTATAATTTTTAATAAATACACAAGAAACCAAAATGTCAAAAGATGAATCAATCTTCTCTTTTAAGATCTTTTGGACCGGTGCTATTCTCACCCCTACTGTGGCTCCTTCACTTGGAAATTATTCACAACAAAAGGACATGTCTCTCATTTTTGTGACCATAAGGGGATAAGTGAGATGCTATTTGAATTATAAAAACCCTTTTAAAAAATGCTTCCTTTGTAATAAAGATGGCACTCTAATCTGGAGAAAATTCTTTTTCACATTTGCTCCCTAATACACTGCACAGTTTCAATTGATCACCTTGATCATCTTGATGACTTTAATTATTTAATATGAAATAAATTCCCCTCTTCTCCATTAGGCTATTTAACTTTAATCTTCATAATGAAATGGAGTGGGAAAGGTCAACTGCCCACCTCCTAAAAACCAAGTCAAAAATTTCATTCATCATCTGGGCAAGAGTGTCTTTAACAAAAGATCAAATTACATAAAGTGCTCAAGGAAATAGGTTCTAGGGGACAGCAAAGGACCTAAAGCTGCCCTTTGAAAAGGTTTTCCAAGAATTAAATATTTTCTACTCTCTTTTATTTCTCTTATCTTTCTCCCTGGCAAATACTAGCCCTTCAGCCAACGAGAGAACACTTTGCTGAGCTGTAGGGTGACAGTGACAGAACTCCACCATTGGGTCTTGAATATCATGTATATGTAGGGAGAGGTTGTAAGGGAGGAAAAATAATTTTCCCTCTGCCCTTCTAGGTTCTTGCCTGAGATTCACCCTGTAATAAAATACAGATTGACAGGAGAAAAGCAAAACAGAAGTTTAATAGCATGTGTACCCTCTGCATGCATGGGGAAGACCCAGGAAAACTGAGTAACTCCCTAAAATGGCCCAACCATCTCCTTCAATACGTATCGTCTCCAGCTGGAAACAAAAGATGTTTGGTGGGAGAGAGCCAGTTTTTTAGGAAAAGCCAGTAGTCAAGAGTAAGGTTGTCATGCAGTTTTAAGTCCCTGCCTTCTCCAGCGATGGAAGTGTCTGTGGATTTAGTCAAACTCTTTCCAGTACAGAGATGTAGACAAGTGGAGGTTTCCCTGAAAAATGTAAATTTGTCTCACAGAAGAGTAACTTGTACTTGGTTTTTAGAGCTTGCATCTTGTCTGCTGGGTTTTGTTTTGTTTTTGTTTGTTTTTTAAATTATCAGCCTAAAATAATCCTTATGCCAAAGAAGCATATTTTAGGGAGACAAATTCTGTTCCTCTTCAAGGTCACCCGAGAATGGGTCCTACTTCATGGTCATGTGTGTCACTAAGATGGAAACATTAAAAAAATTAGTACTGTTATTGAGCCCCAATATGTGAGGGCTTAAGACAGAAGAGGAAAGATTACAGCAGCAGTAGTGAGCCTAGGCAGGGTTGCCTTGGCTCTTTGGAAAGAAAGTGACAGAGGCAGAAGTGAGCCAGCTGGGCTGTGTGGACTCAGAAACAAGTTTCAGAGTCAAAAGGAGGGTACTTGGAGACAGGTTCATGGGGCTAGCCCGGGATGAGCTGGGGCTGCCTACTGCTCCCCTGGTTGCAACTCTTGTGGGAACCCTTAGAGCTTAGGAGAAAGAAAGCAAAGACACAGGCCTGAGGAAAGAGGGGGGAGGATGTGCACATGCTCCGGGAGAGCACTCACTGGGTTCTTTGTCCTAGGGTTCTTGTTTGTTTTCTAAATGTGGTATTTTAGGGCAGGTCTCAGGGGAGGATCTCAATGGAATATCCATCAGCTTTCCAAGTGTGTCCTTTAATATGCTGATGCATCAAAATGAGGGTATAGAGGGGTCAGAGTCATTCTCTGGTTAGTTTCACCTTCAAAGATGTCACCGAAGAGGGGCTGGGACCAGGTCGAGGCAAGTCTGCCCCTGTACGGTTTGGAATGTGTAAACTATTTGCTCCTAACTGTCCTTGATTAGGGAAGATAAGGCCTTGTGATTTATTATGACTGTAAATGACTCAGCTTTGTTTGGCTATTTGTCTCAGTTTCCCCCATTCCACTTGCCAAGGAATTTTCCTAGCTTCTTAGTGTCCTGCCTCATAAAGACCCTTGCGCAGAAGCCATCTCTCATTGCCACTGCAGCCAGCTTTCTCTGGCTTCAGGTTCCCCCACCTTTTCATTCTTGCCTACTTTGTTTATGTACCACCTTAATTTCTAACTCATTACACTCTTTACATTTAACTTGCATTTCTACTTTACTTGAGCTTCAACTTACCACTTATAATGTTAAAAAGGCTCATTAATTTCTTTTATTGTGGCTCCCCTCTTCTATATTTTCTATTTGAAATGTGCCCAATTCACAATGGGGAACCTAACTAGGTGTTTTAACTGGATACTTTATTCTTCTTTGTTTTAAAAAATATATCCTTATTGATTTCAGAGAGAGTAAGGGAGAGGCAGAGAGAGTTGAAACATCAATGATGAGAGAGTCGTCATTGATTAGCTGCCTCCTGCAAGTCCCCAACTGGGGATCGAGCCCGCAACCCGGGCAAGTGCTCTGACGGGGAATCGAACCGCGATCTCCTGGATCCTAGGTGGATGCGCAGCTGCTGAGCTACGCCCGGCTGGGCTAAAACTTTTTAATTACTTTAGCTGATTTTCTTCAGTTACTTTAATTAGTGCTGTGTTGTACTATTTTTATCTCTTGACTCCTCAAATTAAAAGTTTACCTTTTGATATATTGAATCCATATACAGAAAAAGAAATCACTTGAGTGAATTGAGGCTTGTATCTGGGAAATGTACTGCAGTTAAAAACATGCGGGACCTTAAAGGCTGGCCTTCAATGGTAGGCGAAAGGCCAACAGCCAGAGAGATTAAGAGATGGGCTTTTAGCACTGCTAGCGCACAGATTTGAAATCAACCAGACCTGGGTTTGAATCCTGATTTTAATGACTCGTTCTGTGATCTCAGGCAACTCAATTAATAGTTTTGAACATGTTTCCTCATTGAAAAAGTAAGGATGGTAATAATGCTGGGCCGCTGGAAAGATAACTGAAGTATTGGCATTAGTACAGTATTTGGTACACGTCAGGCTTTTAATAGATAGTGGATATTATTATAATTGCTAGCATATGATCCAACTCAATTAAACTACATTTCTCACGTGTTGTCCTTTGTTTAGATAAATTCTAAGTTCATGGTGAAAAAGTATAATTTTCAAAAAGGTAAAATCATATCTTTCATATAAATATAAAATCAACACCTGCTAAAGATTTACATGACTTCTTTAGTTAATGAGGGAACCAGTAAGGTGTTAAAACTGGTTCAAAAGAGGGTTTGAGTTATAGAGATTTATGTTCTCTATCAGACAAAATTTATTTGCATCTCTACAAAAGGAATAATTTGAGTTGCTATAGGCTGGCAGCATTTGTATTACTGTTCAGTTTTCAACAAATTAATTTCTCTCTCTAAAGAGTTTGTTAAATAATCTAGCTAATCACAGAATCAAAGATTCATGTCCCCGAGGAATCAGATGTTCCTGGATAATTTACCAAACGACCAACATTCCACTAGAAAGGCACCCAGTAATCTCTTTTGCTATTTTTCCAATTATTTTGCAGTTTTGCTGACAGTGTAATCCCCCTCTATTTGGGATGATAAAATAATCTCCAAATAGTATTTTGATCACAAAAAGACTAGTCTTATTAGGTCTTGCCTGATTATTAATACAGGGTGCTGGAAGGCTGTTACCGACCCATATCGGCCTCCTTGAGTTGGCTTTGCAAAGCTAGAGCCAGTCAAATAATATGAAACTGCAAAGGCCAGAGATCTGGTTAACTTTGATTTTGAAGTTTTTATAAAGAATCTTGGATAGAACCTTTAAAAGGCTTTGTTGTTTGTTATTCTCTCCCAAGTTTAGAAACCAAGTCCAAGAAACTCTTTTCATCAGACTTCACCTGCAATACCTATAAATTCAAGTGAACTTCCTCTAGACGTCTTCAAAATTTT
The DNA here is from genome assembly GCF_054644295.1 of Miniopterus natalensis. NCBI lineage: Eukaryota > Metazoa > Chordata > Mammalia > Chiroptera > Miniopteridae > Miniopterus > Miniopterus natalensis. Next base: position 57,381,017 of record NC_142090.1, on the reverse strand, counting down.
TTAAGGCTCTCGGCCTGCCAGCCACTGACCTTCCTCTTCCCCTGTGAGGCCAGTTTTCCTGGAAGGACTTTGTAGGCATTTAATCCATGTATAAAGTCAAACTTGCCCTTTAATAGTTGCTTATTGTGCCTGATTAAATGAGACTCATCCTCAGATATGATTCCAGACACAACATTGATATATCCAGTTATGTTGTGGTAAAAGGAGAATAGATTTTTTTAATGAATCTATGTAAATGACCTTATTACCTTAATAACTAAGAAGGCTCAGTTAAAGTAATTGTGAATTTAAGGGAGGGGAGTCCAGTAAGAATTCAATTCCATTTAAAAGTATTTCATATCAGTTTTCAAAAGCAGAGTTTACTAAATTAAGGGTTAGAAATAGCTTAAGAAAAAGGACCACCTCATACATACATACAAAATTAAAATAATACTAATAATATTCCAAGTAAGTAGCATACTTATCAGTGCATTATTCTGTCCTCTGTAATGAATTCTTGTCTTTTGGAACTTGAGTCAGCAGATGTTTTCATGAAACCAAATGCTTCCGGACCAAGAGTCCTGAAAGTCCTGACAGTCCACAGGCACTTTCTGAGAGTGTCTCAGTGATGTCATTGTGGAGCTCTGGGCCCAAGAACCTATTTTCTGAAGTATCAATAGTTTAAAGAACCTTGCACTGTTTAGTGCTTTCCATGAGGCTATTTCCATATGAGACTGTCCTTTGTTGAAGATACAAACTCTGACCAGGAACTTAGAGCAGAGCTTTCAGGCAAGCACCAAAGTAAAACAAACTATCTGTAGATGCTAAAAGTTGACTAGCTGTTATCAATTTATTCCAGTATAACCGATCATATCTGGATGGGAGACAGTACAACTTTTTATTAGAGTATAGTACATATTATTTCATAAAAGTTTGATCAATGCTTCCTCTGAGGCTAAAAACAAGTCATGGACAGTGGAGGCGTTAACAAATCTATAAGGCCTTTCTGTAAAACATAAACTTTCTGAAATATATCGGTAACATTTTTATCTTAATGTAAGGAAAGTTGAGTGTCTCTTTGACTTGACAGTGCTTCCTATGCCTCTTTTCCTCTGTTGGATTTAATTAAGATCCATATGGAACACAGCAAACAAATCTAATTACTTATAGTGTCAAAGCAAAAATTGTATCTGACAAAGTTAAACAGGCAAGAAACAATTTATTCAAGGCTATTGTTACAGGGGAGAGAGGCCAGAACTAAAGTCTTAAGTTAGTTTAATTTTGTTAAAACAGCAATTTTCAATAGGTGTGCCACAAGAATTTTTAAAACAAGCAATATCTGACTATTTAGTCAAGGGCACTGACCTCTTTTCCCTTAGATTGTCAAAAAAAACCAAAAAAAAAAAACAGCCAACACAACAATAGCTGTTTGGTGTGAATGAATCAATATGATACCTATTTTTTTGTCAGATGGGCAAAATACATTTTTTTGTTGTGTCACAGACTTTTAGTAATTAGTTTATGTGTGTCGTGAGAGGAAAAAGATTGAAAATCACTGTGTTAAAATAAAGGTTGGGAGAGTTTTTAAGAGCTGAGGTGGAGATGTTGGAGGCCACCTGTGTTTACTAAATAGTCTTACCAGTAGGAAAAGTAAACTTTTTTGTTTACTACCTTCATGACAGGAGGTAGTTTTACAACTTGGAGCAAGGCACCTGCCAAAGATAGGCTCCTATCCTTCCACAGAGAATGAGAGATAAGGGTGCTATCGTCCTAGATGGTTTCACACTTCAAAGGGATGGTTCCGGGGTCATTGCAAAAGACAGTCCTGTAAAACTGGCAAGAGGCTAAAAAAGGACTTTCATCTTGAAGAGGCAGAGGAAGAATTTACAAGTTTTCTAAAGTAAATGCTCTAAGAAAAGGAGGTTAGAGGCCTAAAGTCAGGATGAAGCCCTTGCAAAGTTTAGTCAAGCTGAGGGGAGCTTCAAGGCCATCTTGGTCAATAGCCTCCCTCTTTTTAATAGATGAAAGAACAAATCTTTTTGATTTTTCCAGGGGCCCTCTGGGAAATGTCAAAGATAGTTTTAGTTATAAAAGATGTTCTGCAAGTTTTTATTTTTCCTAAATATGAGATATGATATTAGGAAAGCAAATTTAAGAGTTGTCAGAGGAGATTTTTGTTAATTTTGAAAGGTAGGATTGTGGGTTCCTGAGAAACAACACTTGGCTTTCTATTTAATCAAAGTTAAAATAAAATAAATAAACATAAAGGAAAGTACCTTGAGTGTAAGAAAACGTAACTCTTTGACAGGTGAGAAAACTTTTGTCTTTAGTGGTTTAAAATTTTTAAAAGATATTATTAATCAAGCATATGTGTCAACATAAAGAAAGAAAATTATTCTGGTAAGCAACAGAATTTCTGCTGTCTAGACAGATTTATAAAAAGTAAAGACCCATCTTTCAAATTATAGATGAAGGTGCTAGGAAATAGGCCCATCAAAACTCAGCAAAAAGTGCTAACAATTTAATATGTTCTATAGACTTTTTCCCTCCAACCTCAGGTGTCATAAACCAAGTAAATAAAATTCACTTGCTTCAATTTTTGTTCTTTACTATGTCATTTCATATTCTTGGGCAAACTGACATTTTATATTAGGACAAAATTACTCCTTTTTTTTTCTCTTGAAAAGTAGAAACACATACTCGGGTGTAGTTTTCTATCACTATTGCCTAGTATAGTCTCAACCACCTATAATATTTTAACTTTTAATCAAAGAATTTAACTCCTATTGCACACAAAAAGAGCTGATAGATAAGTGAAGACCACCATACAGAAGCATTTTAGCAAACTATGACTAGGAATGCACATAACATGACTTTCTTTAGCCACACACAATACTTTACATGTTAAAGTACCACAAATGAATATGTTTATGACAATGGGTCAGCCACTCCACAGCATGTAAAAACAAAAATTAATAGCATGTAAACTTAAATTATGGTTAGTATGAAACTAGTTTGCTATTTTTTTCTTATTTAGAAATCATGTAGGTATCCAAAATTATCTATTAATTAACTCATTTTAATATTGACTCAAGATTTTACGTTACCTAAAGATGTTAGAAATTATGTTTATGTCCTTTTAAATCATAATTACTGTTGATACAAAAAGTTTGTCACAATGTTTCCAATTAGTTTAACGCAATATATTTTTATCATCTGAAATGTAATATAGAAATAATGTGAGGAATTTCCTTTTAACTATTTTGTTCATGAGGGAACAACCTAAGTCTAATGATGAGAGGCTGGCAGTGTTTTGAAGTGCGTGCTGGAGAAAGCCGACATTCCTGCGAATGGACTATGAAGGGCAATTCTGGTGAGAGCTCAGAAAGAAAAGGGGAGAGCTGGAACGAAAGCATAAGTCTTCTTAGAGAATCCCTAAGTCACCCTGAATGTTGCCAGAAATATGGACGGTAAAGCCATTCCGATGTGGTCTCAGGTAGAAATGAGGGATGTGTTATTGGAGGAGAGAGGCCATCCTTGTTATAAAGTGACAAAGAACTTGTTTGAATTGTGCTTTTGTTCTAGTGTTTGGTGGAAGGTAGAACTTGGGAGTGATGAAATTGGGTATTTATGATAGATTTGAAGGAGTGGCCTGGCTCCTCTTAACTGCTTAGAGTAAAATGTGAGAAGAGAGAAATAATTTAAAGGAAAGCAGAACTTAAAGATTTGGAAAATTCTCAGCCTATTCATATTTCAAAAAATGAAAAAGGGTGGTTGGAAGATAACACTAAGAGTGGTCAAATGACCATGGATAAGATTAAGGTGGATCAGCCATTATAACAGAAGCTAGGAGTTGTTGTCCAAGACAATGGAAGAATGGTCCTGGAGGCAATCCAGGGTCCTCAGAGCTGCAACTCCCATCACAGGTCCAGGGTGGGGCGAGGGTGGTGGTTTCTGTGGGGCAGGGCCTGCCAGGGCCTGGGAGGCACAGTATTTTCAAAGGAGGGGCTCCTGGCACCTTTGGGACTTTTAGCAGACAGAACAGAGCCCATCATCTCCCAGATTCACACAGACAGGTCTCATTTGAGAACGATAAACTAAATACCTGGAACTTAGAGACAAAAGTACTCCTAACCTGAGTTTCCTAACCACCAATACAGACCTCTTTGTCTGTGAGCCTGTCTTCTCAGCCACCTTGTATAGTGCCAATGAAGACATGCCAGCAAAGACCCCATGTGTAACTCGGCATTAGAGCACCAGGCTTGTTGGGGTGTGATTTCTGCACAGGTCTCTGTTTAGTGAATACATCACTGTATACTGGTCAGGAATCTTGCTCCAATAAAGGAACATAAAGATTAAAAATATATATATATCTTCAACTGTGTAAGTATATCAAAACATAAAAGTAAAAATTATTTGTACATCTCATACATCTGTTAAATATTTGCCTTATAAAGATTGTTATTTTTAGCTTGAAGCCCTTTTAAAAGGAATAGTTGCCCTGGCCGGGTGGCTTAGTTGGTTGGAGCATCGTCTTGTACACCAAAAAGGTTGCGTGTTTGATCTCCAGCTGGGGCGGGTACGGGAGGCAATCGATCAATGTTTCTCTTTCACATTGATGTCTCTCTCTCTTTCTGTTTCTCTAAAAAAAAAAAAAAAATTAAAAAAAAAGTATCCTCTGGTGAGGATTTAAAAAAATGAAAAGTCAGGAGGGATGGATTTTAAGAACGTGTCCCTGGTAATGTTGCCGGGCATAACAGAGAGAGAGTGGGACTGTTAGAAGCAAAGTGGATTTCTGCAAAGTGCTTCTGAGAGGCAGCTCTGACTACAAAGGGCAGGCAATTCTCTGAAGCCTGGGTGCAGGCGCTTTGATCCCGCGGAACTGTAATAAACAACTCAGAGTAAATGAATCAGCACCAGGGTGCCTGGAGGAGTCCACAGCCTCTCTCGGATGGTGTTTTTGTTTGTACCGGGCTAACCTCATAAATGTTGCACTAGGCTCAGTGCTGTGCATTTTTTCTAGGCACAGTTACATTTTTTCCATGTGTTTACTTCATAACAGCAAACACTGTTACGTTCCCTGTAAAACGGGGATCTCCCCTCTGAGCTGCCTAGTGAAGGCAGTCAAAGCCCTGCTGCTTCAGGAACGCACTCAGCATTCATACTATGCGTGTGTATGATCTGTCTCCACCATCAGCTATCTATGTATTTATCATCTTTCTGTCTGCCTGTCTACCTACCTACCTACCCATCTATTACCTGTCTGTGTGCCCATCTATCCATATATATAGAACAATAACAAAATGGCTTAGAAGTCACTTCTGTACATTATTTTATTTTATTCTTCCAAAAACTCTTGCAAGGTAAACAGGCCGCAAGAAAAGCACTGAGCTCACTGAGATACTTGGAGGCTGAGTCATCTGTGATTAAGCAGCCAGCAAATGGTGGTGCAGGGAATTGAACCCACATCTCCTCTGACCTCTCCTCCCTCCCCCTGGGCTCTATTCCAGCTACATTTGTTCACTAACTGCTCCCTGAAGACAGGAGGCATTCTTCCTCTGGGCCTTTGTGGTGATTATTTCCATGAACTGGAATGCTTCTCCCTCAGATGTCTGATTCAACCACCTCCTTCTAGACTGTTCAAATCCCGCCTGCCCAGTGAGGTTTACCCTCCCCTCTGTTTAAAATGAAAACCGCACACACGAAAAACATTTAAACATTTGTAAAAACTAAAACCATAAAGTGTGTTTTTCTATAACCCATCAGAAAGCCTCTAACCTCTACTGAGGTCAGAGTGGTGGGAGAGCAGAGAGGAAACAGAGAAAAGAGGCAAGAGTGAGTCCCCCACTCCCCCTCTTCTGGGCCCGCTTCCTCCTGGATTGTCATTCCTTACACTCAGAACAAGATCCCAGGTCAGCGCATGCAGTCATAAATCGTTGCTACTTTGGCACCCCAGTCACTGGGACACAGAAAATTTTGCATAGTTAAGTTTGGCTCAACACATCACCATTCATACGTCAGTTCTTTCTCTATAGCTGAGTTAAGAGTAAAGACACAGGAGCAGAGGCAGATTAACAAAAATAAGATTTTATTCAATACGTAGTTGGGCAAAGATAAGGGCCCACTGAGGCCAATGAGTAGGGAAAGGAAGCACCCATAAACACTAGTGGTCGAGAGGGAGGCATGGTGTCCAGAGCCTCAGTGTCATTCTCCCTGGACGGGGGCAGACTGGGGAAGGACGCCCTGGGAAGGAGGCTGTGTCAAGGGCAGGACTGAAATTTGCAGAGATTCTGAGAGCACAGGACAGAGAAGTAGTGTCCATTTCAATTTCATCAGCATCTAAAGTAGGCCGAGAGGTCAAATCTGCCAGTGCCCTGGCTGTGATGGTAGCAGAGACCGGCACAGTTTGAGCAGCCAGGGGCAGGGTGTCTGTAATCACTGTGCCAGGTGGAGAGAAACAAGGGGCAGACTGAGTGGCCCTGTGGTCAGCCTTGACCTCTGCGTGGTCCTTTCACCCGGACGCTCAGTGCTCTCCAAGGTGCCCAGGTTTTTGTCAACAGCAAGGCAAGGCAGCTTAGGAGGTGGGGGCAGCTCACCTTGGTTCCACAGCAGTGTGACAAAAGTGATGTGGACATTTTGTGTTTGCAGGGCTTCCTGGTGCTAGAGGATTGCTCCTTGGTGGCGTTTCCGTGCATCTCTGTACCCAAAGTTAGAGAACCTGGAACGCTGGGCATGGTCTTCACACAGCACTTCCTCTGAGGATCTCTCCGGCAGCTGGGGCAGCGTGGACTTGGGTCAGCGAGCTCTGCTGCTTCAGAATCAGGCTTTAGAGGAGGCTGGACGTGTCCCACAGGGCTGCACCGGCTGGTGGCCGCCTGGCCTTCGGAGGAGGAGCACGTGGGGGACATCTGGGCGTTCCCACTCAGACTGTCTGTGGGTGCTTGGGACTGTGGTCTAGGGGCCCAGGACTGCACTTGCGGGCAGTGAGGACTCCCTTGGTCTTTGGGGCCTAGATGTCAGTGTTAGGTCCCCGCTGCTATGCAGGCTGTTCTGATTGGCCTCTCTGTTGTTTTCATTCTTTGCCATCACTTTTGGGGGCTCTTATTGGACCTTCATCTCCATCTTCTTTGGGCAAGGAAGTGGGATGGTACTGGATGGGACCAGCTTCCCTGCACTGACTACCTGTTCAGGTGGTGAACTGTGGGAGAGAAAATCTGAGCCCTGGAGGAGGGATATTGATGGTTTTCGACTGTGCACACATTATGGGCTTCTTTGGAGGTTCCTTCCAGTTCTCCAAGGGAGGGTCCCCAGAGGCGAGCATGTAGTCTGTGGGAGAAGATAAGGCTTCCTTGACTCGATGTCAAAGTCAGATGGTAAAGACAGGATCCCGGTGGAACAGTTTGTGATCAGGGCCCAGGGTGGCTGCTGGAGCAGCGGGGGGTGGGGGGATCCTGGCCAGGCGGGGCATCGTCACAGTAGTACAGGGAGAAGCACTGGGCGACGGCCACTGGGTAAGGGACAGGGTTGGCAGGAATACAGAAGATACTGGGAAACCAAATTGCCCACCTAGAGCTGGTTGTGCGCCAAATGAACCGAGAATACAGTAGAAACTAGGGAAGCTTCTCCTTAGCTTCCCACGCCTCCCAAGGTGTAGCCCGCACTGAACTAACTTCAGCCAGGAGCTTGTGCAGAGAAAGGTGGGGGTGGGGAAATGGGGAGTATGGGGGAACACAAGTCCAATATTTGTGAAGAGAGCATAGCAAAGGGTGCAGTGGGCAAAGGGTGAGGCCTCAACGTCTGGCTAACCCCTGCAGAGCTTCCTAGCACCTGTGACTTCCCACAGTGAGTTGCAGGCATTTGGCACCAGATGGGCCACCATATGGGGGCTGTTCAGGACTCCAGAGGCCCAACCACTAGAGCTCAAACTGCCTGGGTACCAGCTCTGCAGGCCCATTGGCACCTTCCCAGGGTCCCAGAGGCCAGAGCCTGCCCAAAGCCGAGTGCTGGAGCCACATAGATCCTGCCTGGATGTGGCCCATGGCCTCTTGAGACCCCTCCAGCTTCTCTGTGAGGCCTGGAGCCAGGTGCATTTTCTCCGTGGCCTCCTTGGCTATGCGTGTCACCAGCCAGGTGTGAAAGCTTCTGAGGCGTAGACACGGAGCCTGGACCTGACCGGGTTCTGCCCCCTGTTTCATCCCTTCCTGGCAGGCAAGTTGTTTCTTCACTTTTTTTTAAATTTTTTAAAAACTTTTTTAAAATTCTCATTTGGGGACATGCTCAGAGACAGGAAGAGGAAGACACACACACACACACACACACACACACACAGAGAGAGAGAGAGAGAAACATTGATGTGAGAGAAACATCCATTGGTTGCCCTCTGTACATGGCCTGACTGGGAATCGAACCGGCAACCCTTCCGTGCACGACGCCCAATCAACTGAGCCACTCTGCTGGGCTAAAATAAATTTATCTTATTAAAATTTATTTTTCAATTACAGTTTGCATTCAATATTATTTTGAATTAGACTCAGGTGTACAGCATAGTTTTTAGACAATCATACACTTTATAGAGTGTTCCTGACGTTTCCAGTACCCAAATGACGCCATGCATAGCTATTACAAATTACTGACGTATTCCTATGCTGTGTTTTACATCCCCATGCCTATTCTGCAACTACCAATCTGTACTTCTCAATTGCTTCGCCTTTTTCACTCGGCCTCCCCTGCCCCACAACCATCAGTTCGCTCTCTGTGCCTATGAGTCTGTTTCTGTTTTGTTGGTTTCTTTCTTCACTTGCTTTTAGAAGTTTGGTAAAACAACGTTTAACACTTTAGGTCTTTCCTCAGCTCATACAGTTGGTGGCAGCTTGGCCAGGATTTGAACCCAGCGCCGTGCCATACCTATGATAAGCACATGCACTGCCTGATAAGAGGTCTTCAGCTCAACTCATCAGTTGATCATAGACCATACTTGGTTCTAGTGCCAGAAGACGCAGGTTAAGGACTACCGTTGTCAGCACAGCACAATCCATGTTTCTAATTGAGCCTTGCAGTCCAGATTTTCTTTTTTGGTCCAGTTGGAAGCATCCAAATATGATTATATTCTACATAAATTGTGTTCTATCCTGAGAGAAATTCACCAGTGAGTTATTCTATTCCACATGGATTAGAAGCCACTTTCTCTGGCCTTCCTGAAATATGCCTATGAAGGCATCTCATGTTTAGAAAGCAAATGCATCATTTATTGCAAGTTAATTGGGGAGCAATGTATTGGATTAAAGCAAGGCCAACGTGATGTGATCATTGTAAGTGTAACAGCTGGACCCACTGCTCACTTCACATTGTTGACACTTAAATGTAACTCTAGATATTATTATGCCCCAAGAGGGAGTCTAGGACAAGGGAAATGTGTGTTATTGTCCAGGAGCTGGAAGCTTCAGCATGACAAGAAAGATTTGAAAAATCCTGGCCTGCACGTGGTTTTATCTAGTTTGAGCCTCGTTTCTTTGGCTTCCTTCACTGGAGTGTTTTCTCTCTTGTGGCTCTCATGCCATGTATCACTCATATGACATGCAGGAGTTTCAGAACCCCAAATCATATAGATTCAGTAAAAATATTTGAGAATGTAGTTTTGGTTAAAAATCTATTTAAAATAGGATTGGACGTAATTCATATACTACAACATTAGATTTAGCGCTCAGCTCATGAGGTTCCTTTTATAGTGGGTCAGAGCAAATGTGGATTTTCATTCCCAGCAGACTTTGAGGCTGGTGGGTCACAAAAGGTTTTGCTCATATCCAAATTCTGTTTGAAAAAAGAAGAAACATTATAAGCCCTTCCTAACCTCTCCAGAATGGAAATGATTTACAGTTATGACATTTAGCCACAATTCACTGATATCATTTGAGGAGAGTTCAGTAAGAAACAATCTCTTGATTTTCTTTGAACAAAAATAACAAGCTGGTACAAATTGGGACAAAGATTTCTTACGGGTGTCTGAAAAAAAGTCACAGGTCAGACTTATTTAAAAATGAGTTGCAGTCTTGTCATTTCCCTCCTTTCTTCCCCAAAGACAAACATTTCATTAAACGTATGATTCCTCTTAGAGTTTCAGGATGGTAAAAGGGAATTTGGACCAGCAGAGTCCAGGAAAGCCCACCCCTTGATGTTTCCTGTCCAAGGGGACTAGACGAACAGGATGGGTTTTTGAGACGTAGAATGTCATCTTAATAACATTAGATGGCAAGTGGCTATTCAAAATTATTCAGCTTGGCAGAAGCAAGGAGGTTGAGACAGAATTTGTCAAGGCAAACTAATTTTTAAATAATTTAATAGTTAAAGCTATTTTAATAATAACAGCAATTTATAGTTGCCAGGTGAGATTACTTCTAATTTCACCACTATTAAAACACCAATATTCAGCAATATCAAATGAGCCTAGGGATGGGCAGCATTGGTGGTAGTGACACTAAAGCACAGCTGACAACCTTGCTTGAACACTCACTGCCCGCTTTCTTGACCGGCTCACCAGCAATCCATTGTGATCCACGCAGAGTTAATGTGGGGGTACTCAGTGATCCCTGGGGCTCATTAGGTGAATATTTCCCCCACAAATAACTTTTGCCTCCTTGTTTTAAGCCCATTCCCTCCCTCCCTCCCCCCTCCCTCCCCCCCTCCCTCCCCCCCTCCCCCCCTCCCTTCCCCCCCCCCCCCCCCCCCCCCCCCCCCCGCTTTCCAGCAACGTAGCAAAACCTTTCTGAGGCTGATGACTTCCACAATTTCTTGGCTTTTATTGGTTTATTAATTTTGGTATTTTTGTACTTGTATTTAAATATGGTTTCTAGAAAAACAAGGTAAATGTTTCCCTCATCTGTTTTCTTGAACTGACAGTACCTGTTGATTTTAGCATTCAACATTGTCATAGAAAAAAACCCCTACCTTGGCATTAACAGGTGTACCACTCAAGATTTCAACTTTTCTTGAACTATAACTAACTAAGGATTTAAGATGTGGTAATTTCTAGTGGGAAAATAATAAGGGTGATCAACAAAAGAAATACCACCTAGAAAGAACATTTGTACACATGAATACACTTACATACACATCAACATGAAGACTGTGCATACACACTTGCATTCACACACTCACCAGAGGCCTTCTATATTCTGTGAGATTAAAAACAGAGCAGCTGAACACCACTACATGTTACATTTTCAAATCTCTTAGTGAATGAAGTCCTTAGTCACTAAAACCAGGCTGTCATTGATGAGAGTCACCTTTTTTTCAGTGTCATTTGACTATGTGACTGATTAAGGGATGTCTAGAACTGTTATTAAACTCAAACTGTGCAGGTAAAAATCCAGATAGAATCTTCAGGATAGTAGCCTATCAAGTCATACCTGAAAACAGAAAAAAATTAAAAAATCCTGTGCTCCACCCACTTATGCAATACGATGCAAACCATATTTCTTGCTAATAAAGAGCTTCTGCTGAAACATATCCCTGTCCTTAAAACTATTACATTTCTAAAATGAATCCTCTGTTAAGCAAGAAGTGAACTAAGTATCTCTGTATTTCTATTTCCTATGGGACAACTGGTTTTGTTTGGGGTCTTCCTCAGACAACCTATAAGATAATAAAGTTATGTTCTCTATAAAATGTAAAATTAGAATTACTATTTACATTTATATTGAAAAAATTCTGATTTGGAAAAACAAAGAAAAGCTCTCCTATAAGTGGAAAGCTCAGCCCCCAATGCCTGTGCCCATTCAGATCACCCACACGGATGTCAGCAGTCTGCGCTGTTGATGGCATCTCCCCACGATGACCCACGATGCGCTTGCACACAAAGAATTCGTTGTTCTCGGTAATACTGTGAAAGGTAAAGACTTCTCATACTCTATTCTAGGTATATTTGTGATTAGTGAGTAAACTATTGTAAATAAAATTATTTTTTGTATTAACATAGTCAGCAGACACTTTATATCTTACTAAATTTCTATACTAATTTCTTATTTTCTTCAGTCTACAAACACTCTATCAAAAAGTTAATTATGTGTTTTCAACACTCCCTTAAGCTAATTAGGATGACTTACATTAAGAAACTCCATAGTGAATACTTTTAGAGAAATTTCCCATGCTCATATTCTATTAAATTTTATTCTTTTGTAAAAGGTTTTTTACAGAAGCCTACTATTCTTTTTAAAATTAAGACTTGACTTTTTTTTACAACAGTTTAATTTCACAGCAAGAATGAGAAAAAGGTACAGGGATTTCCCCTATATTCCCCGACCTCACACATGCATAGCCTCTCTCATTATCAACCCCCCCTCCCCAGTGGTACGTTTGCTATAATTGATGAACTTCCATTGACACATTATAATCACCCCAAGTCCATATTTTACTTTAGGATTCACTCTTGAAATTGTACATTCTGCGGGTTTGAACAAATGTATCCATCATTATAGTATCATACAGAGTATTTTCACTGCTGTAAAGACCCACTGTGCTCCACATGTTCCCCCAACTTCTGGAAACCATTGATCTCTTTACTGTCTTTATAGTCTTGCCTTTTCTAGACCGCCAGATACTTGGAATCATACAATACGTAGCCTTTCAGATTGGCTGCTTTCCCTCAGTAATATGTATTTACAGTTTCTCCATGTCTTTTCATGCCTTGATAGCTCATTTCTTTTCAGGACTGAATAATAGTCCATTGTCTAGAAGTACAACGATGTATTTATCCAATCCCCCACTGAAGTTCATCTTGGTTGCTGCCACACTTTGGTAATTATGAAGAAAGCTGCTAAATATCTTTGTGCAGGTTTTCATGTGGACATAAGTTTTTGGCTCCCTTATGTCAATACCAAGGAGTACAGGGGCTGAATTGTAAGAATATCATGCTAAAGCAAAATAAGCCAGGCAGAGAAAGACAAACATCACATGATCTCACTTAGGTGTGGGATCTAAAGAACATAATAAACTGATGAACAAAATAGGTTCAGTGACATGGAAGCATGGATGAGACTGAAGAATCTCAGAGGGAAGGTTTGGGGTGGGTGGGTGGAGATTAACCAAAGAGTTTACATGCATATATGCCTAACCCAAGGACACAGAGAGTAGTGTGGAGAGGGACTGGGGAGGGGGGGAGGGGTTGGAAAGGGTCAGTGGGGAGAAAAGGAGATAACTGTAATATTTTGAATAATAAAGAAAATGAAAAAAAAAATTATGTTTAGTTTTATATGAAACTGCCAAATTGTCCTCCAAGGTGGCTGTACCATTTTGCATATCCACCAGCAATGAATGAGAGTTGCTCCAGCATTTGGTGTTACTGTGGCTCTTTAAATGAAAATAAATGCGTTCTTACAAGATAAGACAGCCTTGAAACTTCTGGTATATTTCCAGCATTAAGATCATGCTTTTAGAGGAAATGACCTAAGTAAATTTTGAAAAACAACAGCAAATATCTTCTTGAGTTGTAACTGGAAATTATAATTATTTATTCTTTCTACAAGTACTTATTGAGTGTCTTCTCTCTAGCTGATGCTGTGGGTTTAGTGCTATGGAAACAAACAAAACTAAATAATGACTTTGTTCTCAGGAGGCTTATATTGTCATGGATGAAGGTAAACAAAATCAAGTAAATGAATTAGTAAAATTATGTTATTATGCCAGAGTATAAAATTAAACTCATTCTAGAGAACAATTTGCCAGTAGTTAGATAAACAAAATGCATGAGCGAACTGTTATCTGGAAGTGAGTTAACTTAGGTGTCTATTATTAGCATATTCTATCAGTGAAATATGGTGAGACTAACCGTGGAATATACTGCAGTGATCAGGCACAACCAACACAGAGGCACCTACAGCATCCTTGGTCTATTTTAAAAGTATGTTGACTCAAAACATTAGAAAATCAATGGGAGCTATAACATAATATTTGTTACATAAATTTAAATATATATTATCCCAAACCTGCAATACATATATATATCTCCCCACTTAACTTCATTCACCAAACATTGAAACATTGGCGTGGGATCCTTGAAAACTCAAATAGAGAGTTGGCAACAGAAATCCAGGGAGAAAAAGAAAGAGTGAAATAGAAATAATAAAAAATAAAACAAGAAGGGACTTGCTCACAATATTGATTATATTTTCCCACCGATTGAGAAATATTTCCAAATAAACTCTCTCTGTCAGAGGTTTACAAAAAATACAAAGAGCAGACTATCATGATCAGACAACTTGATAAAAAAATAATGCAAACAGCTGACCAACAACATCACTTATAATCAGGAAACAGAATGTAAAGCGATGATAGGTTGCTGGTTTCCTTCTCTTAAACTGACAACAATGATGAGCTTTGCTAATTAGTGCAGCATTGATGAAAATGTAGGAAAACAGAAATCTTACCAAGTGTTGAGGGGACTATAAAGTGAAGCCATATTCTTTCAGGACAAGAATTTTAGATACATGCTCAGTGACCTACCTAGTTAACTTCTAAAGATCTATCATGAAACTAAATGTACCGATACGATTTTAAAGAGGAATTCTGCATTTCTGCATTCCTCTTTAAAGGAGGTATGGTAGTGTTGCTCCATTATAATAGACTCTCCTGATTATAATAGCTAGAAATTTATGAATAAAATTAGAAATTTCATTTTTTATAAAATGTCACTTCTTGAGAACTCTGTAGTGTAAACATAAAGAAGCAGATTATGGAAGAAAGTCAAAACTGGATCAGTAATCACCACAGTGTGTTTCCTGTATCTTTTTTTAGTGGATTTTCACAGAGGGTGAGCAAAGCCATGAAGCAATGTGGGAAATTAAAACCGTGAAACCTGGAGGTTTCCTTTTTGGCTGGAGGACCCAGGGAAACAAGCCTGGTCAACCTTGGTGCTGCAGATACCCAGAGAAGAGGGTCCCTTGAGTCTATGTATGAAAGAGCACCACATGCAGACATGTGGCTGATTCAAAGCAGCAGTGCAAAGGCTTAAGGTACTGAACTGAAGTTGTAAAATGGCCCCCACACAGTAGGTAAGCTAGGGCTTAAAGGCTAAATAAAATACTCAGGATGCGTATGTACTAATAATATATGTATATATATATATAGGGTGTCCCCAAAATGTACACCCACTTTAACAGCAGATAACTCACTTACTTTTGAAAATGAACTGTGTGTTAATAAACACTGACTTTATAATCACTCAAAGTAGTGTACACATTTTTTGGACACCCTGTATATATGTATATATAATAAATACTTTATATAATATGTATTTCATTCATAATTATAATTATATAGAAATAGGTATATATTCACATATATAGTAGAAGTATAGTAAAATATATTGAATACTAAGTATGTCATATCATTTCATGAAAAATATCTGCAAATGTCTCTTCTTAAAAACTTACATGAGTTTCTTCAGCCTAAGGCTTTCCAGGAAATAAATAGATAATATGCTATCCCTATGAAAAAATTAATGAATTTATGCAATAAAATGTTTAAATCACCATTAATGGCATATAACTCTATAGCAGGTTCTATGAGGGATACAAGATATTTAAATAATTGAATAGCTATTTTTTTCCATACCTCTTTCAGGCCACAGCTACTCTCCAAATATTTTCAATCGCTGATTTTCTTTGAAGAATTATGTTTCTCTCATCGCTGTGCGCATGGTCAAATATGACTACTCCAGCCCTGACATTCTGTTTCTAGATCCATTTACGGGTTCCCAACTGGAGTGTGAGAATCTTAACAATTTTCTGAGATGGAATCTGATTGCTCCTGTTTATCTGCATAAAATTGAACTGCCCTGGATTCAGGTGTCCACCTTGATCCAAGCACATGTGGCCAAAGGAAAGGCCATGTGGTATAAAGCTAAACTGGCCCGTCAGCAATCATTGACTTTTTCCCACAGTAATGGGGTTTTTTTTTCCAAATAAAATGGTCTGGACTAGCCAGGAAGCCCAGGAATGCCAGACTATTGCTCCTTCATTTCTTACCTAAGAAGCTATTCAGTAGAACATTTTACCTTCCAAAGGTAGTATGGGGGAGACTACCACTTATGACTTCATCTCTAGCTGTCTTTACATATAATTGCATTTCAGCCATGACCGATAGAGACTCAAATAGGTTTTCACTGACTTCTCTTCAAATTTTCCAGTTACTTTTAGGCATTGCTGTAAAATATTGATTAATGCTTTATTTCTGATCTTATCCCAGGTACCTTGCCACCTATCATTAGCAGTCTTATTTTCCAAATAAACAATATATATTTATTCCAACTGCTAACACATAGTTTATAAGTATTAAAAGCAGAAGAATTCCATACTAGCAAAACTCTAGTAAATTATAATCAATCAAGAGTTCCAGGAGCCATCAGATCTGAGAGAGGTTACCTTGTACTTTTACTTTATCTAATTCAGTGCAGTGTATCATGCTATCTAAATGATGCCAAACAACATGCAAGCTCTACCCACTACAGAACACTAGTGTGATGCACAGATGTGTCCTAATTATAAGCTAAATAAACACCAGGTTTTGCCATGATAATCTTTTCCAGTTCAGTTAGCTACAAATAATAAATTAGCCTACAAGTCCTCCAAATATGTTCATGTGTATGTGATCAAATTGTGTGTGTGTGTCTATTTTGACCAAATATCATGTGTCATAATATATATATTTTTAAATATGTCTTTATTGATTTCAGACAGAGGGAGAAAGAGGGAGAGAGAGAGATAGAAACATCAATGATGAGAGAGTCATTGATCAGCTGCCTCCTGCATGCCCTCTACTGGGGACTGAGCCCGAGACCCGGGCATGTGCCCTGACGGGGAATCGAACCTCGATTCCCTGGATCCTAGGTCGATGCTCAACAGCTGAGCCATGCCTGGCCGGGCAGCAATAATTACCTTTAAAATTAATAATGTTAAGTTAATTATGCATTACAGAATAAAGAACAGACTGAGGCCACAGTAACTGACAGACTGTGCTGCCAGCCTTCTGTTTGTTAGTATGCAAATCGTGTACTTCATCTAAAAACACATAGTATAGTAATTGTAGAGATTAAAATTTAACGCACAAAATTATCTTGACCATTTTAAATTTAGCTGTCTTCAATTTTCTGCAAAGATACCAGCAATCCTGCAACTCGTTTAAAGCATCTAATTGTAGGATTAGGAGAGACCTAGAGATACCACTAATAAATACCCCTCCCCTACAAGAGAACCACGTGGTAATAATTTCAGGATGTAAAACATACTTTGCTTTTAAAAACTTACAAAGGAGCTTCCATACACTCTAAAATCTCTGACTTCCAGAGACTCAGTCCTTTGTCTTATCGCTCATGTTTCATATCATTACTGAAGTGTATCTTTTTTTGTTCCCTTTCAAAACATAGAGGAGTACTTTCATTTTAAGAATTATATTTTAATTTTTTCTGGTCAAACGATTCTAGTTCATCTGTCATTTTACATGAACAGGCTAATTCCTAAAGTAATTTGAGTTTTTTTTTGATAACTTAATTTTGTCAATTGCTAAAAACTATAGCAGACACAAACATTGCCTATGACATAATACCTGACTTCTAGAAATTAAAAATCTTGTTGAGGGCAACATGTATACATCGGAAGTAATATAGAATTTTTAAATGTTTTTTTTTTTAAAAATATGTTTTTATTAATTTCAGAGAGAGGAAGGGAGAGGCAGAGAGAGAGAGAAACACCAATGATGAGAGAGTCATTGATGGGCTGCCTCCTGCATGCCCCCGACCGGGGATCTAGGCCAAAACCCAGGCAGGTGCCCTGACCGGGAATCTCCTGGTTCATAGGTAGATGCCCAATCACTGAGTCACGCTGGCTGTGCAATATAGAATTTTTAAAAGCAAATAAAAGACTTACAAAGTTCAATATGACCAAATTCCAAATATATTTTAAAGAAAATGATCTCTGTGAAGAGTTAGAAAGATGAGAGGAAAAATGTTGGGAATTATCAAGGCATACTTCTTGGAGCATTTACTGAAAATAATCCTTCCAGATTATTTCTAAGTGAAGAGGGGGGAAAGGAGAACATTTGATATGTGGGAGGAAAGTGGAGATACATTTAAAGTCCCACAGAGATAAGGGGTGATTTATCTGGATTCATAAATCATCGTGTCGAGAATGTTACCGAGGAGCAGAAAGTGCAGTAGGACAGAGTCAAGAGGGGGATTTATTGCTGTGACTGAAATGAAGAGTTTGATCTCATAGGAAATGAGAGATAATAGCGGGTCCTTAAATGAGAAAGTCACTCTTTTATAGCAACGCTTTTGACATCACTTTATAGCTTTCATTCCAAATAATCTCCATGTAATTAAAATTGAGCCCTAGCTTTTATTAATTTCTGGTTGTGAAAAATACTCCCAAAGGAAACTTAATCTCTTATTCAATGATCTATTTAGAGATATCCACTTCAGGTGCACTAGAATGAAAACAAAAGACATCGGGTTCTGTGACAGTTCATCCAATACATAATCTATAGAAAGTTCAAAGTTCAACAATCTTACAATAAAATACAAGATAGTATTTTTTTTTGGTAAAATTGACAGAAAACATTTAAAATGCATAAATATGGATGTTAAGAAACAGGAGGAGCAGAAGCAAAGTAATCAAAATATATCCTCTGGGGCTCCTTAAAGAACTGTTTCCTTCAAAAGCGTCGTATGGACAGTGGAATAGACATATAGTACTCTGAATTGCCTTTGGATGTTACTGCTTGCATTTCTGAAACTAACGCATTTTTATTAAGAAATTATTCAAATGGGAAAATTATCCTGATAACTGTATACTATTCTGGAGCTTTGTAGTTTTTTTCTTTTACAGAATTATATTCACCTATTTTCTGTCATTATTTTAATCAAGTAATTTGTTATTCATTCCAGTCTTTTATTTAATTTTTTATGAAAGTATAGTTGGCATGCAATATTATATTAGTTTCAGGTGTTCAACATGGTGATTCTACAATGATAGACCTTACAATATAGTTAGCACCATATGTCTAGTAACCATTTGTCACTGTGCAAAGTTATTGCAACATTATTGGTTATATTCCCTGGGCTGCACACTATATCCTCGTGGCTTATTCGTTTTATAACTGGAAGTTTGTATCTCTTATTCCCCTTCACCTTTTCCAACTGCCTCCCTCCCTCCCTCCTGGGACCATCAGTTTTACTTTCTCTATGTAGGAGTCTGTTTCTGTTTTGATTGGCTTGTTTCTTTGTTTTGTTTTATTAGAGCCTGCATATAGGTAAAAACATACAGTATTTGTCTTTGTCTGTTTGACTTATTTCACTTAGCATGATACCCTCTAGATCCATCCATGTTGTTGCAGTTGCAAGATTTTGCTATTTTTTATGGCTGAGTAATAATCCATTATGTATGTGTGTGTGTGTGTGTATATATATAGCACTTCTTCTGTATCCATTCATCTACCAATAGACACATAGATTGTTTACATAGCTTGACTATTGTAAGTAATCAAACAGTCCGCAAATAAGAAGTGTTGGTGAGGATGTGGATTAAAAATTGGTTCAGTCACTATGGAAAACAGCATGGAAATGAAAAAACTAATTCCAAAAGATATATACATCCCTATGTGCATTGCAAGACTGGTGTCTCTTTCAAAAGTGAATTCTGGCAGCAGACTACCTTCAGACTTGTGCTGCAACATTAAATCTTCTCTGGGTCTCCAGACTGCCAGCCAACACTGCAGATCTGGGATTTGCAAGCCTCTACAGTCGTGCGAACTAGTTCCTTAAAATAAATTCAAATTTCGATCTCTCTTTTTCTCTGTCTTGGTCTCTGTCTCTCTCTTTATATATATAGGGGTATGTGTGTGTGTATAAAGAGAAAGAAAGAAATTACACACACACACACACACACACACACCCTATTGATTTTGTTTCTTCAGAGAACCATGACTAATACAAATATGCAACACAAAACCGGGATGGCTAAAGCATGTTACTGAAAGCTCTCTGAGGAAATAAGCGTGATGCCCTCGTATCCTTATGGCTTAGGATAATTTACCTGTGAAATTAGACAAGTTGAAAAAAAGAGAAAATCCTCAAGCATAAACATAATCCATAATATGTGGCTATTTCGATGACCACATGTAGAAGATTTACCTATTGAAGTGTGAGCTTTAAGTGAAAGTTTGTCTAATTTTATCCATTTAACCAATGTTTTTATGGGTCTAAATACCTCTTTTCAACCCTTAAGTGCTAGAGAAATAGCAATTTACATTTGAAATTCTTGTTATGGATTTTCTGTATCTGTGTATTAAAGTAAGTCTCCAAAGGTCATTTCCCATTGACATTAACGTTCTTTCTTATTTTCATGTACAGTTGGACATAATAAAAGAAAGTCTCTCTAAACATACAGATATGACAACCCTCAAATTCAGAAGTATCTTCTTCAAAATAGAACCAGAGGCATGGACACCTGGAACAGACTGAGCTGTCAGAGGGGAGGGGAGGGGGACTGGATGAAAGAAGGCGAAGGGATTAGACAAAGAACATGTATGCATGACACATAGACACAGACAACAGTGTGGTGATGGCCGGGGGGGGGATTGGGGGTTGGCTGCAGGAGGGCAAAGGGGGGGCAGAAATGAGGACATCTGTAATAGTGCCAACAATAAAAATTTAAAAAAATCACAGATTGGAAAGTAATAGATTGGAAATCATATTTAAATATACTATAGAATTTAGATGATAAAGTTAAAAATATAATGTCTGGAAGAAACTTATCTATATTAGGAGAAATAAAAAGAGAGGAACAGAGGAGCTAGAAGAAAAGGTATATATTTCTCAAGAATAAAACCAAAATTTAAAAAATCCTGCAGCAAAGGTGGACCAAGAAGAACAAGAGCAAAAATCTTGGTCTTTTGCAGAGCTGAAAGTTCTCTCAAATATACAATGTAATATTATCAAGCATATACATACATGTATCTACTAAAAGATTGAAATATGATACTAAAATTATTTTCAAATGGGATTTCTTTCAATTATATAAGAGTTTTCTGTCCAAGTTGAAAATTAGTGAAGTAAAAGAAGAGTTACTAGTCAAGGGTAATTTTCAGAACATCTGCAATTATGCATCTTAATGTTCAGGAAAGGCTTTTGAAGTAAAATGTTACTTTGAACCAAACTGTGGCCTGTTTAGAAACTTATAACTCAAAATTAATATAATATAATTAATATAATATAAATTAATATAAGTTATATAGTACAAGGTAATCTGAGTACAAATATTAGAGACTGGATTTCCAAGGCAATATGACACTTCATTTTACAGAAGTGTCACATGTGGAGGATGATTAATTGCTTACTAATAATTATGGTTATTAGATAGCAATATTAGACTAGAAAATTTAAGTGTATTTAGAAACCAAGAGTTTGCCAATCAACCCATTTATTGCCAGTTAATTGACAAAACTTATTCAGAATCTACAAAGTTCAGGTAATATGATCTTCAACTTACTGCATAATACCAGTCAAAAAAAATATACATAATTAACTGCGTTTCTGAGGTTCTGTTGCTCAGAGCAAAGTGACTCAAAATGCAATGTGTTTATACTATTCACAAGTTAAAAAAGGCATCCCCCCCAAGAATATTTATAAATATGTTCTTTAAGCCAGAGTAGTAGTAACTGCAAAGCTTACTCTGAAAAAACAAATATAAAAACCCAAGAGAAGTCTTGAAACTATTTGATGAAGAACTTTGCAATAAAACTGAATTTTACCAACAACCAAGTAGGTATAATTCAATCCAACAAATGTAAATCAAGACTCTATTGTGTGCAAATCCCCATGGTACACCAGGAGGAGGGAACAGGGCCAGCCTCTAAAAAGTTGATTATATATCTATAGGTTAACTCAGACCACTTATAGGAGATGGAACATGGTAAATATCTTATGAGAAGAACAAATACAGTAATGGTGTTTCCCAGAAACCCTTTTTGAGGATAAGGTTATCTTATATGAAAAAACTTGGAATTTGAAATTCTTTACAGAGTTTGAATTAGAGATAAAAAGATAAGGCAGAGAATAGAATTAAAATCAGCAAAGACATGATAGTGGGAGCTAATGGACAAGGTGAGGGAAAATGCATATAGATTCTCCAGCTTGGTAATATAATACCAATACAATAAAATCTATATGTGGTAAGACATAAACTTGGAAAAAATGAGGCTGGATCTACTTTGTAGAAGGCTTTTAACCCCAGGTTAGGGTCCTACAATAATATGACACCAGCTTCTAAAAAAACTTGACTTTGGCTATAGCCCAATAGCTCAGTTGTTAGATTGTTGTCCCCATAAGCCAAGGTTCTGGGTTTGAGCCCCAGTCAGGGCACATAGAAGAATCAACCAATGAATAAATGAGTGGAACAACATATTCATGTCTCCCTCCTCTCTCTCTCTCTCTCTCTCTCTCTCTCTCTCTCTCTCTCTCCCCCCTCCCTTCCTCTCTTAAATCAATAAATAAATGAAAAAAAATTTTGACTGTTAGCAAATTACATAATTCCTAATGGTGAGCATACAATGATGAATTGGAGAATTGGAGTAGTCAAAGAATCTATAAGAAACATCAGGAAATAGAAACGTTTAGGGCCAAGCAGAGATGTTTTACAGAACATTTTATATAACATGATACTTTATTTTATATATCTTTATTGATTTCAGAAAGAGGAAAAGAGAGAGAGATAGAAACATGAATGATGGGAGAGTCCTGCATGCCCCCTGCTGGGGATCGAGCCACAGGGCAGGGTTGGGCCACTGGGAGTCTGGAGAGGGGCTGGTGCCGGTCAGGCTTGGAGGGAGTGACCCTCACCTTGGAACCACACAACTCAGTCTGTCCCAGATTCTGTCCAGACCTCGGTAGGGCAGGGCCACCAAGAATCAAGGGGGCAGGGGGGCGGCGGGGGGAGGGAGCAGCAGTGGGAGGGTGGGACCACTGGGGGCCCGGAGGGTAGGGCTAGTGGATCTCTTGTGAGAGGGAGGCACCAGTCAGGGTCATGGGAAAATGGGGGGAATGGTTCCCTGCTCCAAAGCCACAGAGCTCAGTCACCGATACCCCATGCATCTGTTCAGACCCCTACACCCCAGCCCAGGCAGCTGACTCCTCAGCAGGACACAAACTCTGCAGGGTGGGGAATCAGGGAGTTCAGAGGGTGGAGCTATTGCAATTCCCGAGGCTGATGTCATATGGAGGAGCATGGTCCACCAAGAAAGATGGCATCTATGCTGTGGAAGAGTGACTCAGTATAAGGGTCTTAGCAGCTGTCCCATCACCTCTTTCTCCAGAGCCACAAACCCTAGTCTCTCCTCATGTAACTCCAATCTGCTCCACCCTCCCTGTGCGGGAGCCCAGGGTGAGTGGCTGCAGATGAGATTTTGCACATTGGCCCTTTAAGAGAGTGCCTGTGTCTCTCGCAGACCCTCATCTCTCCCTGGCAGACAGAGTCCCGGCGATTTCACAGCCAGATGGTATGTGGCCACCTCTTCCCGGCTCTGGCGTGGGGCTGAAACCCCACACTCCTCAGGCGGAACTTTTGCAGCTGAGATGGCTCTCTGAACTCTCAGCTGCCACCCGTGGGAGCGAAGCCAGTCCTTTTCACTTGCCCGTCTTTATTTTTAACTTCATTTCCTGTTTCATTTTCATAGAGATTGTGACTTAAAGTTTTTTGAGAAAGTGGAGTTGTATTTAAACATTTCCCTCCAATTCTGTAGTTAATCATTTTTAGAGGCATGCTTTCCCTTTTAATATATTTTACTCTTTTACTTCATCCTCAGTATTTTTGCTTAAGTTCATTCTAATTTTCCTCTCTTTATTATTATTATTTTCTATAATAATGGCTGTCATTTATTGAGTGCCAACTCCAACTTAGACACTATGTTGGATATTTACATACATTAATGATTATTTTTTCCATTTAATAAATGAAGAAGTTGAGGCTTAGCATGGAGAAGCTAGGATTAAAACTCATGTCCATGTGGATTGAAAGATGATTCTTTCTCCATGATCTCTGGAATGAAGAGAGCTCTTTTTATGTAGGATGTTTATAAATAGAGTTTTTGGATTACAATAAGCCAACTTGGTGCTTGTTGAATTTCACATAAATTCCCCACAGAAACAAGGTGGCTATGTAGTTATGAGTCTAATTCCTGGTCTGTCTTTACTGGACTGAATGAAGTATGGGTCATTCTCTTATCACTCCTGCTTTAAAAAATTTAGCACTGGGAAGCAATGCGGGACCTGGACAGCCAACTGGGCTCTTTCTTTATTTGTAGCTACTTGAAGTACTTTACTAGTGGAGGTTACGCTATCCTCGAGGCATTTGACATCATAGGCCTCCCTTCTCTGTTTTTGAGCTTTTGTTTATTGCAGAGGAATTGAGATCTGGTCTCTGTCTACAGAAAGATAAACTGAAGGGAGTGTTAATGTTCATAAATTTGGCTGCTTCAAAATACAATGTCCACTCAGTGTCAGGTGGCTGCTCAATTTACTTAATTTGTACAGCTACTGTAATTTTTATTGAGTGACTGATACTTTATCTTCCCTCATCTTTTTTTTTTTTTTTTGGATGGGCAGTTTGTTGTCTCCAGTTGGCAAACTTGTTTCTCAATAAGTTTGATCAGTGATATTGGTAAGGTATAGCTATGGAAAAGCTCTCCTAGTTTCTGGCAATAGGTTAACTATCAGTGTTAATTTTTATTGGCTTCCATCTTCTTCTTTGTTTGTTTGTTTTGTGTTTATAATAGTCAGATTACATTATGGAATGAAATCAAGGTGCTATTTTTAATTAGAATCACTAGTAGTTATTTTTGCAAATAATGCCTTATTTTCCAAATGTTATATTTTGGGTAATATATAATCTCCCTGGAATATTATGCTTAGGTCATTTCTTACATGAGGGCAAAGGGGTCTTTGAGACTCTGAAAGTTTCTGAATTATTCTTTTCTCTTTTGTTAGGCTTTTAAATTAGACTTGGAAAAAATGATAATCACCTATGTTTTTCTCTTATCACTGGCAAATGCATAGTCCACTGAAACACTCTGCCTTTTTTTTTCCCTCCCTCATCCAAAACTTCACCTTCTGAGATTCGCTCATATTTTTGGGATTAAGTGATTCAAGAAAACCCTTAAGAATAGCTGTGATTTTACTTGTTTTCTTATACAAGTTTGCACACATTCAACCTATTTCAAACTGTACATTTCTCAAAAGCCTTATCTCCACAAATTGCTTTGAAAGGAATTGGGAAAATACATATAGGATTTAGGAGACAGATATTTCCTGATTGGTACAAATGGGACATTCCTGTAATAGATTTCAAAAGAATATATATTTTTTCAAAATAAGTGGCCAATGATGATTGGCAGGGAAATATTTATAATTCTTACTTTATATTCAAAGTGAAAAGAGCTCATTCTCAGAGAAAACAGTAAAGTCTTTTACTTTACTGAAACAATTCTGTGAGTTACTCAGCTAAATTATGTAATATTCAGATTCTTGTAGCCTTTGAAGTGCTAGTAGAACTGTTTTTCAAAGTGTGGCTTGGGATCCCTGGGTTCTTGAGACCCTTTGAGACAGTTAAAGAGATCAAAATTATTTTTATTATTGTCCTGAGACATTTACCTTTTCTACTTCCATTCTCTTACAAGTTTCCAGTAGGGTTTTTCAGAGCTGCTTGATGTATTATATTATGGCAGAATACATGCAGAAAGAGATATGAGAATCCAGCTGCCTTTGGTTAAGCCAGATATTAAAAGAAATGAAAAATGTAATGCAATGCCTCTTGTGATAGGCAAGAAAATAAAATAAAAAGTGGTCCCTCAAAATGTTCACACCCTCATTCTTGGAATCTATGAATATTTTACCTTATGAGGCAAAAGAGACTTTGCAGATGTGATTAAGTTAAGGATTTTGAGATGGGAAAATGATTTTGGATTATCTGGGGCAGGCCCAGTGTAATCATAAGGGTCCTTAAATGTGGAAGAGGAAGGTAAAAGTGTAAGCATCACAGTGATGAGATGTGAGAAAGAGTCAACAGGACATTGATGGCTTTGAAGATAAGAAGGGACCACAAGCCAAAGAGTGGGGAGACCCCTGGGAATGAGAAAAGACAAGAAAAATAGATGTTTCCCTTAGACCTCCAGAGAGGAACCCAGGCTGCTATCACCTTAGATTTTCGACTGCCAGAACTATAAGATAAGAGATGTATGTTATTTTAGCCACTCAGTCTGATGTAATTTGTTATAGCATCAATAGGAAAGGAATGCAGTGTTCATTGGAAGCCTCTTTAAAAACCCATATCATTTCTCTGTTCTATATCCATCAAAGAGTCCCCATTGCTTTCAGAACAAAATCAAGTTCTATAGTTCGATTACAGGGTTTTTTATCATTTGAGTTTAATTGTTAATTCAGGGTCTCAACTTTTTTGACTCCCTGGTTTCTATCCCATGTGCCATATATACAAAACTATTGTTCTTTTTAAAAAATTGCCAGCTTTCCCATTACCTTGTCCTTTTGCACACACTGTATCCCCTGCCTACCTAGCCCCCTTCATTTGTCCACCCAACTCCTACTTATCCTTATGAACTCACTTTTAATGTCATCTGCTAGGCAAACCCTTGCCTTGACCCTCCAGTCTAAGATGCCTCTTTCACGGATAGCACTTGCCACGTTATTTCTAATTTATATATATTGCCTATCTTCCCATCTGGGTGTGAGCTATCTGGGGAGGTAATATTGTCATATTTGTGTACCTGCAACACCTAGTACATTGCTTGATTTACAGTGTTCCTCAATAATTTCCCCCGATTGCTCAATTGGTTGATGAGGGCTCAATCCCTCATGATAGTTTATTTCCAGGAATCAGCCCTCAACCATGATTTTTGTCATGTACTCAACCAGACTTTGCCTTATCCTGCTACTTCTCCTAGATACTATCCTAGTTCTGTCTCTCTTTTTCTGCCAATAACCTGGAGAATGAGTGATCTAGATATGTGGGTTTAAATTTTTCCCCATGACCTCTTAACTCCTTGACATATTACTTCTATTGTATAGTATTGGATTTTCTTTTTCAAAGGTCCCTATTATTGATCTCTTTCTCTCTCTCTTTTTTGACCTCTCTGATAACTTTGACCACTACTGCTTCAGTCTTTCCCTCCTTTAGTTTCCATGCATATTATTGCTCTTTCCCTGCTTCTAGGCTTTATTGCTAGTTCTTCATTTTTCACCCCTTAACTCTGGGTATTACCCCAATATTAAATGCTTAAGCCCTCATTCTTTTCTCTGTGCAGTCAACACCTTAAAGACCTTATCCACTTTCTTGGTTTTATCACCATTTACAAAGATGGCTATATCTGTAGCCAAGGTCATTCCATACCATAACTAGAGCTGAAGCTTCTACCATTATCTTACAAAAAGACAGAAACTGGTCAACTGATGCTTCATTAACTCTCCCTTCTTACTTGTCCTCTGCCAGTGACCTCCCCATTATGTTCATGTCTTGGGTTAGACATTTTGGAATCCTTTTCATATTTCCTGTTTTTATTTTGCAATTTTATCTGTTATCCAGTTATTTTTTTCTTTAATCTATTTCTTACATTTGCCCTTTCTGTTATGCTTTTTCCTCATGATTGTCACCCTAACCTAGGCCTTCATCATCTTAAGAGCCACCTACCTTTATTCCATGCCACCCATATTTTTTCTCTTTAATCAACCGTGCATCTGAACACTCTTCTCTCTAATCTACCACAAATCCTACCACCATTTTTGGCTCCAACACCCAACTCATACTGAAGTGCTTTCATGTCATCCTCCCATGCAAGAAACTATGGTTGATCTGCACTGGCTATTGCACCAGGCCCTACGTGGCCTTCTTAGGCTCAAGTAAACATTCAGACTCACTTTGACTGTCAAAAGGCTGCATTAACACCAGCCTACTCAAAAGGAGCAAGACATACAGATGGCCACAGGGAAGCATCAAGTCTTTTTTTTTACATATATTTTTTATTGTTGACGGGCAGTTGTAGCAGTCCAAAAGTTCAGGGACATGGAAACTGTCTGGTTTAGAAGTCTTATGCCCTACAGGTGAAAATTGCTCTTATAACCACCCCACAGGCATAGCTTCAGGGCCCTTGCCAGGACATACCAGTTACAAGAGTCACCACATATAAGGAAGTCCAAAATACGGCATCCACATGGTGATTTTTCCCATTATTTACCTGAAGTAATGTGGTTAGCTTTAATGAGGTGATGCTGAGAAAGCCAGAGACTAGAAATTCATCAGAATGATAAGATATTTTTATTTTTCCCATTGGAGATCAAAGAGTAGAGTAAGGAGAAAGAGATTTATAATAAAACTATGTTAAGCTGTCTCAACAAGGGCAGTTAGAACAGAAATCAATATTTTTTTCTGTGAATTTGAACAATATAAACCAGAAATTAAATTAACTCAGGATGACTTGTATTATTTCATTCTTTAGTAGAAGGATTTTGGATCTAAATTGTACTTATAATTGCTTCCACCCTCCCCAGTTTTACTTTTATTGATAGAAAAATCAAGAGTAAATTCTTGATCCCCTTTTTGGTATAAGACTGGATTTAAAAAAAATTATATTTTAAACAAATAATATGAGGAAAAAGCATTTTATAATGAATAAAGTAGAAAATTTTGTGAGTTGCACATATGATGCTTCTGTGCCAAGGCAAAAACTAAAGCAGGTGGATAAGTTGAAAGATATGTGGATCCTAAAGCAATGCCCAACCTCAATTATATTCTAAGTTAAAAATGCTGACTAAAAGTGCACTTGATATTTTGTACTATGAGTTTTTTGTTTTTTTAAAACATATCTTTATTGATTTCAGAGAGAGGAAGGGAGAGGGGAGAGGCAGAGAGAGAAACATCAATGATGAGAGAGTCTTTGATTGGATGCCTCCTGCACGCCCCCTGCTGGGGATTGAGCCCACAACCCAGGCATGTGCCCTGATGGGGAATTGAACTGCAATCTCCTGGATCCTAGGTCAATGCTCAACCACGGAGCCACACCCAGCTGGGCTCTAGTATGTGTTTTTGAAAGGAAGTAATTAACATAGAATATGAACTGATAGCCTTCCTTATTTAAATAATACATTTTCTCAATTAATAAAAACACAGCGAAGAACACTTCATATGGTAGTCTACAGTTATCAGTTATAGGCACTGGGAAGTAATTATCCCATTTTCCCGTTCTAGAAAACTTGAGCCCCTATTATTGTCTCCCTTGCTCACATCAGTCGTAGTTATTCAAAGTAATAGAGTAGGCAGAAGTACTTCCCAGGTTGCATTTGTTCAGTTTGCAGAATCTATTACCATATGAAGTCATCAAGTCAGTTATAACAGCTGGATTCAAAATAGCATTTATATAGTAAAGCAAGTTACTTAAGAATGTCATGCTCTAGGTCATAAGATCAGACTTCAGTTCATAAAATATTAAACCATAAATCAGGAAATTTTTCTTCTAAAATATAACTGAAGATCTGTGGTAGAGACCAATTCTGGTGCCTTAGGATAGACAAAAATGACCTAACAGGAATGTTATTTGATAGCAAGTTCAACATTTATATAACATCGTAAACAAATACAACAATCAGAACATCAAGCAAACATTAAAGTTCTGTCTGACTGTTTCTACACAGTGACAACATGACTAGTTAAAAAGGGTGGAAATTCAGTCGAACAAATTATTGATATTATGGAGACATGAACTTTTTGTTTTGTTTTCTCAACCCAGCTTAAAAAATATGAATTCCAGTAAACTTGCTTGTATTTTTAATATAGCCTAAATGCATCTAAATAGTAACAAATGGATTCCATTTTTAATATAAATATTTCTCATTTTTATTGATGGAGTTGAGGTATTCAGATACAACTCTCTAGGTAGAATTGTTTCATAGTCCTTTGGCTAGTTAGACCTATAATGCAATTCTTCCTCAGAGGAAGCAGAGTGACCAGGAATTCAATAATTTTAAATACAACACAATGCCATTTAGTTCTCAGAACTCGTGGCTTTTAGAGAGGGATAAGGGAGTGTCTGGGTTCAAAGACTCTTGAAACCGAAAATCTTTTATATTGACATTGACATTCAAGTCTTGTTCTTTAGCTGCACTTTGGATATAGAGAACTATTGTGGATCAAAATTTATAATGTGTGATACTGTATAATGCATGCCCGTAGTCTTTGATCTACATTTATGAAGTGCCAGTGGACTTAGAACTCTTTGGTTTCTTACATGTTGAGTTCCTACTCTCCATTTAAAGTGTGGAGTGCTAAGCAGAGGTCTGTTTTGGTGGCTGATTCTTCATAATAGTTCCATTCTCTACACTTGCTTTTTATGTTGCTTATAATGCTTATTTTCTGAGCTTGATTCTCAAGTATAAAGATATACTCTGTTGACTTAATTGAATTAATGTTGGGCAGGAACAGAACTAATGTCCTAGAAGGACAGATCTTTTAGAATTATTTTTTATGCCTATCAAATACCATTTATCTCCCCCTCCTAATTTTACAAAGGTTAGTAGTCCCAGAGAGATGTAGAGTGACTTGCTCAGAAAAAGCTAGTGTGCTTATTGATTTTATGTGTCAACTTAACTGCATTATGGGATACACAGATATTTCTCTAAACATTATTTCTGGTTGTGTCTGTGAGGGTATTTCTAGATGCATTTGAATCAGGAGACTGAGTAGAAAAGATTGCCCTCCCCAGTGTGGGGGCACATCATCCAATCCATTGAGGGCCTGAAAAGAACAAAAAGGCAGAGGAAGGGAGAGTTTTCTTCCCATCTGACTGTTGGGACATTGGTGCCATTGGACTGAGACTTATATCATTAACACTCCTGGTTCCAGGTTTGGACTAGAGGGACATCCTCTACTTTCCTGGGTCCAAATGACAGATCATGGGATTTCTCAGCCTCTATAATAGTGTCAGTTGATTCCTTATAATAAATATTTTTATATGTATTTATGTATATCCTACTGGCTCTGTTTCTCTGGAGAACATTGACTAATAAAGTCCTAGTCAGGTGAGAGATAGGACTGGAACACAGTTGTGAGTCTATTGCCATTTATCATGCTATGCCTTTGAAAATGCCTGGCATGGTGCCTAATATGAAAGAAGGGACAATAAATGTTTTTGAAATGATAAATAAATACCTGAATGTTTAAGAAAACATACTGACTTTATTTAGCAATAAGTAGACAAAACTTGATAGTAGTTGCAAATTTTTATATTTCCATTGCTCTTTGTAAATTAAAAATCTCTCTTCTCTCCTGAAGAAAAAAGAAAGAAATGAAAGAAAATTGAAAGCCAGCATATGCCTTTTTCTTGCCTTAGGTGTTAACTTACTTATCATAACAAAGATTGTAGTTTCTAATGAGTGTTTTATAGGATTTCTTTGCACTTAGGCTCCCATGTGGCCAGTTCTTTGCAAAAATGGATAGAAAATTTGAAAAACTGAGTTAGTTATAATGACCACATCCTAAAGCAGCCTTTAGGCCACACACAGTTTATTGACCACATCTGCTAGATCTTTAGAAGTAATAGTTTCAGTCAATCTAAGCAACATCTTGTAATGAGCACAAGGGATAGAGCAATGCTTCTCAACTATGCTGTGCATAAGAATCACCTGGGAGTCTTGTAGAAATGCAGATATTATGAGTCAGAGGTCAGGAGTGGGTTCTGAGACTCTAAACTTCTAACAAGCTCTCAGACGCTGCTGAAATGTCTGGATTGGGGTGCACACGAAGTAGGAAGAAGCTGGCTACTAGAGAATTTGACTATCTGCCTCTTGTGTCGGATTCTCTACTTCTGCCTCTGGCCTTTGTTGAGGATCTTACTAATACTGGGAATCCACACCCTGCAGCATTTAAATACGGTAAAGACTTTTAAAGTTGTCCCTTTCTCCTCTAAGCTTTGTGAATAATGGCCTCAGTCTCTTTTTTGTCTTTGCATATGTATAATTCAGAGTTACGTTCTATCTCATTTCATGATTATTTTATGGAGTACTATCAGAATTTAGAGGAAATCTTTTAAAAACATAGGTAAGCAAGTCTGTGTTTGGAAACATGGTTCACTTAAGACTCATAATTTAACTTAGGAATAAAAAGGGGCCATTTGATTAAAAATGGTTATTATGGGGAATGTGGGTGCTATCACTGAAAGCTACTCTGGAGCAGGTTACATTTTCTTGAAATGACGGCCACAGACGTACAGACATTTGTAAAGGAGAGAGAAAAAAAAAAATAAAAAGAAAGAAAACATTTTAACCACAAGGTGGCAGTGAAGTATATGAGATTTCAAATAAATAATGATTTCGGGTCTTTGAGGAAACACTTGTCAAAATATACAGCATTTTCTAATGCAGTGGTGTGCAGAAAGCCTCAGCAATGCTACTTATTTGTAGCATTCTTGGATAACCACACTCTAAATCGAAAGGTGTGTTAGCTGGGCATCGTCCCGGGTCCTCAGTATATTTGCAGAGAACAATTTTCAATTAAAAAAACACCACTAATTGCAGCCCTGGCCGGGTGGCTCGCTTGGTTGGAGCATTGCGCTGTACATCATAAAGGTTGCTGGTCCTATTGCCAATCGGGGCACATACCTAGGCTGCGGGTTCCATTTAACCAACAGGATCATAAGTTACATGCAATATTCTCAGGATGTGAACTCTAAGAGTTTTGACAAATCATCAATTTCATGTGACATCCTTAATTTAAACCGCCTTTTTATAAAAAAGTTTTGAAAACGTTTTACGGCTCCACTGTTCGTGACACTACATTACTTTTATTTCATCTTGAAAATATGCCTCATTCTCTTTAGCCTTTTAATCTTAGTTATGAAGACACCTGTATTGTCCTACTAAAAATTAGATTGATTGTGTTGTGAACCCTGTCAACAGTTCACTGGAAAGCCAATGAAGATTGAGTTTACCTAAGCGGCGTCTGATAGAAAGGTGGGATAAATATTGCAAAAGCCACAGGGTCTGCTGGTGCATGGGACCCTCCTTTCCCTCTGGAAAAGGCTTGGAAGGGTCCTGGTAGAGGGTGTTAGGAAGGGTTTTGCAAAGGACAAAGACAGATCGAATTGTTCAATGCCCGTTCAGTTCTTTAAATAACTTTTCATGAGGTGAAGCTCTGTTCTCCATGTATTTAGAGCTTGAAAATACCCTCAAATGCCAGCTATAAGCCAACATTTTTGGCAGCCAACTGGGGATGGGAAAAAGAAAAATGTTCTGGCTTGAATAATGGGTGGGAGTTTTTCCTAGTTTCTGCCTTTGGCAGGAGGCCTCCATGTCCATTGTTCTGAGTCTGGGTATCAGCCAGAGCGAACCTGAGCCAACCAGCCAAGGAGTGACACCTGTGCAGGTGTGCCTCTGGCTCCTGCTCAGATATGCCCTGTGCAAGGCAATAGGGACTGTACTTTTGTTTGTTTTAGACTCTGCTGAACAGTTGGGCAGCATTCCATAAATTATTTGTCTAAATATGAGTGAGATTTCCTTAAAATCAGTGTTCAGAAGTGAGACTACTAGTAGTCTTTCTGGAATTTATGAATACTGAGGACTTCAGGTTATGAAGTCTGCCATACTAGAGTGCTCTTTCAATTTCTCTGTTTTGAATAAGAAAATCCCCAGTATTGTTTGAAATAACAATGTCAATCAATGCTAGCTACATTAGGATGCTTATAGTGGTTACTTGACACGATTAAAAAATGAGAAGAGAAAAAATCTAACATAGACTTAGCAAACATTCCAGGAGCTGTAATGTCCCAATTAGAAGCGATGCTGGAAGTTTATGTTGCTGTGAGCTTGAAACCACTGACAAGGAGGGAGAAGTACTAAAATCATAGTGTGTTATTTTGCAGTGATGCTGTGATTAATGAAGCAATGAAGCCATCAAAGCCTAAGCTGCATTTACATACAAAACATAAAGATGTAAGTACAAAACAACATTTAATATATGAGGGATCATACTTCTGAGTAAAACTATGTAGCTTACTATTACTGACACATTTAGAAAAGGCGAATCTTTTCTGGACCAAAAAGAGAAAATCAATTCCAGTGACAGAGTTTCTTTTGCCATTCTTAAATTAGGTTGTAAAATAAATAATACTAATTTTACACTTTTCCTTTTATCATTTAGCTGATAAAGTTAAACTATTAATTAAAAAATAGATTTGATTAAAAATTAAAATCATAATGGCAACAGCCCTATATGCATACATGGCCACCATCTTTTACGACACCAACATGGGGAACATGAGCAGCACACAATTGTCAAGTGAACTGTATTGGATCCGTATCAGCCTTAGTAAATATTATATCTTGATTGCAATGGATGCCACCTCACTACTGCATAATTAGGAGCTGTACAGCTTTATGTTGGAAGCATCAGCCAGCCAACACTATTTCTCAGCCTGTGTTTCTCAGCCTGTGTTTACGATTTAGATACCACTATAAAGTCTCTAACCAATCACAAACGTTTACTCCAGCATTATGACCAGTGACTAAGGGGACTCATGTCATGACCAAAAACATCCAGATATTTTGGCAAAAAACCCCACAATATCTCCTTGGTTTCCCCATCCACTTTATTATATTCAGAAAACAGGTGCCATCTAAATGGTAAATGGGATGTTAAAAGTTCGACTAAAAAGTCACATGGCATTGTTACAAAAGCAGGACTATATTCCTGACTGAAGCAATCATGGAAGTCAAAGAGACTCAGAGATTGCCTTTAGGAAGAGGGGATAGACGGGTGAGTACAGTGGACATAGCAACACTGAACACCAAGAAATTGTTTTCCTATCAGTGACTGACATAGTGGGCACATCAGGGTTAGACGTAGTTGCCCTAGATGTGGGCCCAATTCATTCCAATGCAATACAGATACAATTTAGTTATCTCCAAAGTTTAAAATTTCTTTCCCCCCAAATTTGCTAAGATAGTTTGAGATAAGATTTGCTAGCTTTGGATTGGCTAAACAGAATTTGATGTTGGTGGCAGTTGTTATTAACATTGGTTACAGTGAGGAAGCCACCTCACTACTGCATAATTAGGAGCTGTACAGCTTTATGTTGGAAGCATCAGCCAGCCAACACTATTTCTCAGCCTGTGTTTTAGGCAAGGGGATGGGAAATCTTATGCTGTGAGTTAGAGGTAAGTGAATCCCAGGTCATACTAGTGTCAACATGCTATTGTCTCCCTGATGGGGGCCTCAGAAAGAGAAGATATAACTGTAGGTCCTGGAAACCCAGAATGGATGGAAAAATGGGAGGGAGGTGCTTAGTGACCATCTGAGGTCAAGAATAAGCTTGTTTCCTAGGTCAGATGGAAAGGAAGAGCCTTCCAGGATTGTCATATTTTCCTTCTTGTAGGAATCATGTTTCTCTTCCTTTGTTGGGGCATCAAATGCTTGCTTTGTTCCTCAACCTGAGAATACTTCCAATTTGGCTCAGAGTCCACAGACACTCCTATAGTCTAACACTAATTATGGGAACTCTACCACCATAATGTTTTTAGTCAGGTAAGCTGCCAATCACATCAACTCTTTGAGTTTACACTACATTACCCAATCTTACTACGTGAATTTTCCCACATGCTCATATAGCTTACAATTAAGCACCACAAAGGGAACTTTTTCTCAGCATACAAGGTGCCCATATATCCAAAGAGATTTGGTTCTGCTAGATTGGTACTCTGTCTTGGGGTGCCATATATGATCTTCTGTCAGGGTTCTCTTTGGGGCTAGACTGTTGTAGAAAATGTACATAGAAGCCCTGCTGGATGCTCTCTTGGGTGGTTCCCTGTGACTTCACCTCTGACTCTTGTCTGTACTTGTTTAGGAAAGGAAGTTGCCTTAATTCTGGTTATTATTTGGTTGAAGAGGCACATTTTGAGCAATTCTATTATAAGAAGTCCTCCTCTGGTCAACAGAGACACTGAGTACTTCACCATGGTTCCTTTGTCTTCAAGATCACAGGCTGCCTCCTATGACATGCTTGATACAATATTGAGTGGAAAGTGAGTGTATTGACTTAGAGAACATTTACCTCTAATTTGGGAAGAACAGCATTAACAGGGATCACCCTCTGTGATAGCCGCCCAGTTGACTCTTCAGATAAATTATTCCAGAATGAGAATCCTACAGCTATATCTGCCATGAATCGTGTCCTCATGATCTTTGAACTCACACAAGCTGCTGCTAAATGAGGAGGTAAAATTTTTATCAGTTTGTCTCAAATGGTCATTTGTGTGAGGCATATCTCATGTTGAATCTTTACCCAGGGACTCCTTAGGGTGAACTTCCTCAACTCCTCTCTTTCTCTCTCACCTCATCTCCAAGCCATCAATGCATTTGGTTGGCTCAATCTTCCAAAATATATTCAGATTCTGACTACTTCTTACCAGTTCTACAGACACCATTCTTTTCTTAGCCACAGTCATCTCTCCTGACTTATTGCCAAAATCTATACATAAGTTTCCCAGCCTCCTTTGCAGTCTATTTTTTAAACACTGGCAATAGCTAGATCATGTCATTTCTCTGCTTTAAACCCACCAGTGGCTTTTCATCTCACAGTGAAAACAAATGTTTCAAGGCCATAGTAAAATATCTTACATAGCAGGTCCTCTTTCCTCTCCCTACCCCATATCCTATCACAGTTCCCTTCATCACTCCTATCAGCTCCTCCAAATAGCCTAGCAGTTTCTTCAATGTGCTAATTATGCTTCTGCTCTGAGGTCTCTTGTTTCCTCTCTTGGAATGTTCTCCCTCACCCTCATGCCCACATGGCTTGCTTTTTCCTCAGATCTCTGTTCAAATGTCACTTTATCAAAGATAACTTCCCTAATGATCCTATTGAAAGTAGAAAACTTCTGCTTCTTTCATTCCCTATCCCCTTTGCTATAGCATTGACATATTAGTTGTTTTTGTGTAGTTGTTTTGCTTATTTATTGTTAGTTTTATTTCCACTAGAATGTAAACTGCTTTTTAAATAGGGACTTCTCTGTTCTGTTCATGTTTATATTTCAGTGCCTAGAGTACTGCCTGGCAAATAGTAGGTCTTCATTAAATATTTGTTGAACGAATGAGTAAATGAATGAATAAAATGTGGCACGTGCTGTCCAGTTCATTACTGTCTTCATCATTCCAACCATCTTATTTCACAATTTACATGAGCTGCCTAGTCACTGAATTTATGATTCTTGGCCTATAGCACAGAAACAAATGCCAATTTAGAAACAAGTGGACAAATATACAGATAATATCTTTTTGAAAAACATAAAAATCTCTGTTAACACCATCTCCCTGCCCCTTTCAATACCCACCTAGGATAGGAGGTCCAAGTCTCAAGAGCAGAGACTTTACTTTCTTGAGAAAGGAAAAATATCTAATTTCTTCCCAACGAGTCTACAGTAGTGAGATAAGGTTTAAACTAATTCCTCTGAGGTGGAAGTGTGATAAATAATAAATATATGTGTATAATGGTTAACAAATGATTTTTTAGTTAAATGAAATTGTACATAATTAAGAAGTTATCTTCATTTCAGATAAGAAGTATTTTTACTTGACGGTGGCTGTTAATACCTTGTTTCTTTGCCTCATTCCTCACTGAGTAGTTAAAAATATATGAGGACCAACAGAAAGGAAATTACTATTTAAATGAACTCTTCTGGCAATTTTTTATATTTAATCAATTTATTGAGGTTTACCTTACATACAATGAAAGGCATCCATTTTAATTGTCCAGTATAAGTTTTAACAATTATATACACGTGGAATCAATTGTATCCCAATCAAGATATAGAATATTTCCAGAACTCCAGAAAGTTTCCTTGTAATCATTCCCCCTTACTTCCTGTCTCAGGCAATCACTGATCTGCTATCTTTCATGATAAATTACTTTTACCTACCATAGAATTTCATGTAAAATGAGCCATACAATATGTATCACTTTATATCTTATTTCTTTTGCTCAGCATGATGTTTTTGAGATTCATCTATGCACCTAACCGGGGACTGATTTAGGTATGGACATACAATATAGCCTTGACTAAAAAATATAAATAGGAGAATTTCTTTTGGCATAATATCTGCTATGATTTTCCTTATTCATAAAGGAGATAGCAAACAAGTACTTTGCCAGGGAAACTATTCTCCTCTTATCTAGATAAGATTGATTACTTTTCCTTTGTGTCCTATCTTTATGGTCTACTAGAGCTCATTTAGCACTTAATCTATTTACATATTTGGCTCTTTCTATTAAACTTTAAACCCTTTCAATGCGTAGCTAATACAGTGTTCGAATGTACCAGTTTGCCTATTCATTCACCTGTTGATGTCTCTGAGAATCATCCGTGCACCTAACCAGGGACTGATTTAGATACATACATACAATATAATACAGTTAGAAATAATTGGGGTATTTCCAGTTTTTGGCTGTTATAAATAAGGCTGTCATGAACATTTGTGTACAGGTGCTTGTGTGAGTATGTTTTAATTTTTTAGGATAAATATTTAAGAGTAGAATTCCTGGGTCAAGCAGTGAACAGATGTTTAATTTTATTAAAAATTTCTGATAATCTTTTTTCCTTTTTTTTTTTTTTGTAAAGGGAAAACTTCCTTTGTAATATTTTTGCTTTTCATTGTGTTTGTATTTTCATAATGAAGTCACTTGTTTGTGGGGGGTGTTAAGACTCAAATGTGGTTACAGCATTTATTGTCAACATGCTGGTATAGAAATTCAGAAATGGCATTGAAATAGGGGGAAAGTTCCCTTTCCTAACACTGTGTGGCTAGATGCTGTGCCCCTTGTGGGACTGCTGAGAGAACTAAATGAACTGAGACATCAAAAGATGCTTAACATAGTACCTGTTATGATGTTCAATGATGTCAGTTGTAGTTATTATCTAAGTTATTAATAAATTAGGATAGGAGAGAAGCTGTGACCCAAGTCTGTAGAAGTTAAACCATGACTTTGTACTTTACTGGGATCATGTTTCCTGAAAAGTTGAGCTTACAATACCCATAAAAGTTTATTCACCTGCATTATTAGCTAATAATGTATGTTTATCTACACTAAATACACGAAAGCAAGTTCGGAGAATCAAAACATAGAGAGACAGAATCCAATAATGCTGCCAACTGCAAAATGAGAAAATAAAATAAGAGCACAGTTATTATAATAATTTAAAGCTGAAGACTTTCCAGTTTTCTAAAATAAGATCATTTCATTAAAACCTATGACGACTTTTAACTTTCGCCAGGTCAACTTTGGTGCCTAATCATTTTCTCTGATGAAAGAACCATGCTGACAGCTTGAAGCGAGCTTCCTTTTTCTACCTTTATTTTTTTTAAATGCACTAATCTTTAAGACTCCTGAATCTGTGGGTGGCATTATTAACCTCAGAGGTGGAGAGAAGAAAAAATGTCAAGTGTATAAAGAAGCTGTATTTTTAAAACAAAGGGAAACCCTTCCTGAAGTGTGTATTTTAATCAGAAGTCGAACTGCTTAGTTTCATTCATCTGCAAATGGTCGCTTGCTGATCTCCAAACTCAAGATATCTAAAGTGCTTGGGCAAGCTCTGCTCCCAGTCACAAAGAGCTACTACTGGATACCTCCAATTTTCAGCACAGCAGGAGATTCATGTGATTAGTTTTCATTTCTGGTGAGAAATCAAGTTGGAATTAAACTGACTTGGTTGAGATCAGTGTAGTGATTCTTGCTAAAATGAAATTGAAGATCAAAAGGACTGGAGTGGTAAACAGGCTCGTTAACCAAGTGCCGTTGAAAAGGCTTTATTTCTATGGTGAACTCTGTCCATTGGTAATATGTGCACATTGTCTGTTAGTGTTCTTTAGCCACATAATCAGGCTGTTGGTGAGGGAGGGATTCCCGCCCTAGGTTTAGAGAGATGACCAAACACACAACACTGGACAGATGATATTGTCAGCTCTTAGAATTAGTGCTGTGTCATGAGGAAGCCTGGACTAGTCTCCTAGAAGATGAAAGAGCAGAGAGAGTGAGGCCCAGATGAAAGCCAGCAGTGACTGCCAGACAGGTGGATATACATTTACTCATGGCCTGGTGGAAAGTGCATCACATGCCACACAGGGCCTGCCACACAAGGCCTCAAGGGGACTGCACTCAGGAACACAGTGAACAACCAGGGGCTAAGGGAGGCAGGCTTTGTAGTATCAAGAGGATGGGGTGCCCCCTGGTTGCAGCCGGAGGATGTTATTGGCTTGTCTGAATTATTCCACAGACTGGCAGAGAACTGAAATCTGCTCTCAGGGATAAGCAGGAACTGTACCTGGTCCATTTGATAAGGACAGTTGCTTAGCCAGGGAACCTTATGCACAGGAGCAGAGTGGGAAGGGGAACTTGTGGTTAGTCTTTTGAGTCCCTCCTGTTTTCACTATAAGGCAAAGTATAATACTGGATCTTAATTTTAAGCCACATTGTCCAACAAATATTTAATACTATTTAATAATATTTAATAAGAGTTACTAGAAGCCAGGCACTGTGCTGGAATCTGAGGGTAATTAAGACAAATAATATATTAGCTATGCATTGGAGGAGTTTAAAGTTTAATAGAAAGAGCCACATATATAAATAAAGTGCTAAATGAGCTGTAGTGGACATATAAAGACAGGACCTGAGGACACAAAGGGAAAGTAATCAATCTTTTCTAGATAAGATGAGAATAGTTACCCTGGCAAAGTACTTATTTACTATCTCCTTTATGAATAAGGAAAATCATAGCAGAAGCTACCCCAAAAGATATTCTTTAATATACAGGGTGTCCTCAAAAATGTATACACACTTTAATAGCCGATAGCTCAATTTTGAAAATGAAATGCGTTTTAATAAACACTGCCTTTATAATTATTTAAAGTGTGTGTATCCATTTTTTTGGGACACGCTGTATTTTGTGGCCCAGGCTGTATTGTATGCCCATATCTACCTCTCTCCCTGGTTAGGTGCGTTTGATAACTGATTGATTTAGTTTGATAATCAGTGTGATAACTGATTGATTTAGACAAGTCATCATTCAGCCACTGGGCTTGGGGAAAGGGCCATGAAGCAAGTGGCCCCTCAGAAAGTCAACAAAATAATTTCAATTCTAATTTAGTTCCTCTCATTCTACATCTCTTTTCCTCCCCTTTCCTTCCCCTCCTTCTTCCTCTCCTCTCCCTATGATGTGGGGAGCTTCGTGGTTTGGTAGACATTTATAGCTTTTGCCTCACCTGTCCACATGTGACCAATCATTGAGTGCTGTCCCATCAGCTCTAAAGCGTGTCCAGAGTCTTTCCAGTTCTCTTCATCTCCACTGTCACCGTGGTTTAGGCAAGTGGGGCTCTGCGCCTGGGCCCTGCACTGGGGAGGCCTCTGTGTATCCCCATCAATTCATTAAAGTGCACGGGGCACCTTTGTTAATTGGCTCTGGTGCTCAACACAGGCACAGCATGATCCTTAATCCTAAACACCCACTGACACGATTAACATTGGTTCCTTCCCAGGGAAATTCTCCACAGCTCTTACCCTATATTCCTTAAGCCAACAATGCCACATAAACACAGCTCTGAGGGCCTGGGGGTGAGCTCTCACCAATGTCACAGGCTTGGTATGTTCGAAGCCTTGAGCAACCATCACCTCACTGAAGTTTGGGACGTTTTCATCACCACAAAGAGAATTCGCGTTCCCATGAGCAGTCATTCCCTACTTTCCCCCTTCCCCACCATCTTCTAGTGCACTAGGCAACCACTAAAGCACTTTATTTCTTTATAGGGTCACCTATTATGAACATTTCATATAAATGGGATTACACGGTAGGTGGGCTTTTGTGACTGGCTTCTGCTTCACTGCAATGTGCTATGTTGTTCTTTAGTGTAACTGAGTGTTCATTTCTTTACCAATAAAATAAAAAATGCCCCAAACACAAGAAGTATTCAAAAGGTGCTGAGAAGCCCTAAATATGACACATATCCATTACATGTGGCTAGCACTTCTTATTTTTTATATCTCAGCTAAAATGTCACCTCTGAGACACCTTCTTGCACATCCTAGTTAAAGATACACCATCCATACTATTCTATCTCCCAGGCAGACCCTATTTTATTTTATTTTATTTTATTTTATTTTATTTTATTTTATTTTATTTTATTTTATTTATTTTATTTTATATTTTATTTTATATTTTATTTTATTTTATATTTTATTTTTTTAAAATTTTATTTTATTTTATTTTATTATTTTATTTTATTTTATTATTTTATAATTTATTTTATATTTTATTTTTAAGCATTTGTGGTAGCTTAAAATAATTTTAATTGTCAATCAGTCATTGTGTGTGCGTGTGTGTGTGTGTGATCTGTCTCCCTTGCTAGAGTACAGACTCGATGAGCAAATGAGCCATTTCTATCTTGCCACCAATGTACTTCCAGCATTTAGCACAGTGATTCAAAGTAGGCATTCAAGTTTTGAATGAATAAATAAATGAGAGATTGAATGATAAAAAGAACGCGGCAGGAGTCAAATGCTTGATGGGGAATGTTGATGAGGAATTCAACATGGAGATTTTAAGTGTGATGAAGCAATAGTTTATACACACAATTTTAAAGCTAAATAGCACAGAGAGCCTATTGGAGAAGGTGATATTTTCTTGATCTACTTCACCCTCAGTACATCTCTTTAGAGATAAACATTCTAAATTGTGTTTGGCTCCTTTAGTGGTTTCTGCCATTGTATCTTCAAATATGATGCTTTATTGCTCTCTCTTATTTTATTAATTTCTGAATTATCTATTGCTGTGCTACATAAGGCTTTAGGCCATTTACCAAAAATCTCCATCTTTCTTCCCACCTCCTCTCAATAGTTATATCTGAAAAAGATTTCTGAGTACACTTATAAATTTAAATAAGTTGCTTAAATCTGCTTTCATCCTCTATAAACAGTTCCTCTTGCCTCCCAAGTTGTAAGATAAGGATGTTTGTGTGTAGCCTTCCTTCCATCA
Organism: Miniopterus natalensis; assembly: GCF_054644295.1. Lineage (NCBI taxonomy): Eukaryota > Metazoa > Chordata > Mammalia > Chiroptera > Miniopteridae > Miniopterus > Miniopterus natalensis. The sequence continues at coordinate 57,337,933 of NC_142090.1, read as the reverse complement.
CCATTTCCTAGTTTCTGGAAGCTGCACTTTTAGTTTTGTATAGTTAGGATCTATAACATTTACATTCTCCTGTCATACATTCTACTTGTTGCTCAAAATCATGTCACATTTCAATAGGTTTCATATTCAAATTATGTTGCTTGTATCATTTTTATTATTCCTGAAGAAACTCATTTTTTTCCCCCCTGATGTATAAAACAGCATGTATCTTCTTACCTTATGGCAAATGTCCTCTAGCTTCTTAATTGATCCCTATACTTTTTATTTTATTTTTAATTTTTAAATATGTCTTTGTTGATTCCAGAGAGAGGAAGGGAGAGGGAGAGAGAGAGAGAAACATCAATGATGAGAGTCATTGATCAGCTGCCTCCTGCACGCCCCTGACTGGGGCTCGAGCCTGCAACCCAGACATGTGTCCTGACCGGGAATCAAACCCTAATCTCTTGGATCCTAGGTCTATGCTCAACCACTGAGCCACTCCATCTGGGATTCCCTATACTTTTTACAATCAATTGTTTTCTTTTCCTTGAAGCCACTGATTTCCTGTTTTAAATTGGAGTGAACTGTGCCTTTATTGTAAAGTGTTATGCTTTTCTGGAGGTTTACATTTCCTCCCTTTTTTCCTTTCATTTTTTCAAATGATATGTCAATACAAAAATTCCCTCAAGTAAATAAAATTTCAGTTAAAAATGGAATAAATTTTATAGACATGTAAATTACTTTATGTTCTAGAGGTAAAATATTAAACCTCAAAATTTGACTATGGCTTGCTTATAACATTTTTAAAAAAAAATTATCTTTATGTTGAACGTATTATAGATGTCCCTGTTTTTCCCCCATTGCCCTCCTCCACCCAACTATCTCCCCACCCCCCAGGTCTTCACCTCACTATTGTCTGTGTCCAAGGGTTATGCATATATGCGTGTAAATTCTTTGGTTAGTCTCTTCCCTCCCCTCCCTCCCCCCTTCCCTCTGAGATCCCTCAGTCTGTTCATTGCTTCTATGTCTCTGTATCTATTTTGTTCGTCAGTTTATTTTGCTTATTGTATTTCATATATAAGTGAAATCATGTGATACTTGTCTTTCTCTGACTGGCTTATTTCCCTTAGCATAACACTTATATTTAACATTTAATTATATAGTATAATTTAATTGATAATGTTATCAGTGAAAGTGAGGTATCCCTTTCCCCACTGAGTGCTTGGAGTGGGGTACTTATGAAATCTCAAGAAAAATAATTTTCTGAGACTCAAACAGAAGGATGAGTGATTTTTATTTGCTTGGAATTATATCCCTGGGTTTCCAAAGTCCTATTTTTCCTTAATCCAGTCCTGGGAGAAGTACAGCTGGGAATTCAGTAGAGCTAAAATCAAAGCCAGTGTCCAGAGCTTCGATTCCATGTTGGAACTGGGTCTGGCTTAGAATCAGGCTAGTTACAGTCCATTGGTCCATTGTGTAGGGTCCCCATGACTGTGGGCCATGTGGACAAATACAGGGAAGCTGAGAGAGTGTGCCCCCTGCAGCAGGAGAACCCAGAGTGAAAAGGGCAAGAGTCCAAGAGGGCAAGAGAGCTAGTTTCTTTGTTTAGGGGATCAAATGTTTCAAATCTTCCTGGACTTGCAGTGGCCATGCCTTTTCTGGCCAATGACCTGTTCCCAGGAGTGACTGACAAGCAAGCACCTTCCCCATGTCACCCAGACTTTACTGGGCATGAGTCTATTCTCCCCCTGTCCAGTCCCTTCCCCCAACAATCCGTGGGAATAGGCCAGTGGCTTCCTGGGAAGTGATACACTGCAGCTTTGGGGCAAAGCTGCACAAATAGCATGCCCATAATATTTGGCCTTTCCTTTGCTCCTTCCCTGTTATTTATAACTGGGCTAATTACAATGGTATCAACAACTCTTTACAATTTACATGGTGCCAGACCAATTAAGTGTTGTGTTTATTACTAGTGATTATTATATTATAATCAAAAGAAAAAGGTGAACAGAGAATCTTCCAGACACAATTCCTGCTAGAGTCAAAGCCATAGCTGAGAAGGGAAACTCAGATTAATTCAAATACTGTTTTCTGTCGAGATGTGAGTAGATAGTGTAGGTGAAGACCTAATCTTTGTCATTTATTAAATATATGAAAATATTTCAAGACTGAAAAACAGTCACATCCTCTTAGAGGCCAAGTATGACTAATTAGATATCCTAGGAATAAACAAATTTCTCAGTCTGTTTCATTTAGTGAATAGTATTTAATGGTATAAAACAGAAATTTATAAAACACACACATATAGACACACATGCAGGAGGGTATATCAAAGGCCTGATTGGCACTGGGACCAAACTAACATAAGGCACAGCAATTGTGCAAGTGTAACCACCCTTATCACATTAATGCACCCCATTATGTGATAATTAAACTTTCCCATTTATCAAGCTTGCTATAATGTTTGCATTCCAAGCAGAGAAGAAGGGTACAAATTATGCTTAGGCAAGGGGAAAAGCTGACATTGAAATAATTATGACAACTTACAGTACACAGTGTACAGAAAGTTTGCAAAGGCTTTTTGCATAGATTTGCTTATTTGCTTCTCATAACATCCCTGAGAAGTGCATGTGGCTATATTAACTCCACTTTACTGCTGACAAAACCAAGGATTAAAAAAAGTTGTTATGTTCTTCAAGGGAACTGCTGATAAGGAGCAGAACGGGAGGATTGAAACGCAGGAAATAGGACTCTGAGCCTCTTTGCTACACCGCAAAATTTCCTGTTCATCACCTGTTAATGTTTATTATGCAGACTATATCTGCATAATTAAGGAAAGAGGCTGGATACTTGCAGGCATCCAAATTACTCAAACAAGGTGCTATTTAAACTGCACTGCCCCTTCTAAAGGTCAAAGCGTAGTTAGGACAGAAGACCTGACCTTTAATTCTGGCTATCCTAGGATCAATTAAGGATATTCCTGGGATTGATTAAGGGTTGATAAGTGATTAAGGAAAACAATATTGTGTATGTCTAGTACCCCCCCCAGGTAAATTCTGGTAAAAATTAATATCCAGAAAAACTTTGAGATGGGAAAGTCATAAAATTATTAAAGCATATTCCCACTGCCTTGTCTCAGTGGTGTTTCTGGGTTGAATGAATGTATTCCTTTATTCACTATATAGTTTTTGAACAATTACTGTAGGTCAGCACAATTCAGAATATAAACAAAAACATCACAACAAAATGATTACAGATTGTGGTCACTAATATGAAGGAAATAAGCAGAGAAATGCAAAGTTCTTTAGAATCAAGGGCTCAGGAAAGCCTCTCTGGGAAAGTGATGCTTAAACTGAGACCTGGAAGATGGGCTGGAGCCAGCCACATGGGAGCCCAGGGAAGAACATTCTGCAGAAGACACAGAAAGAGCAAAGGTCCTGAGATGGGCAAAGGGCGCAGTGGCCTGGGGACTGACCAAAGAGCCACGACTAGATTCTATGGGCAAAGAGAGAGTGAGCAGGACTCGAAAGTGGAGAGGTTGGTAGGGTGTTGTAGGTGATGCAAAGAGTGAATTTTACTCTGAATGCAATAGAAAGCCATTGATGTGGTGTAAGCAGAGGTGACATGATCTAATTTACATAGAAAAAAGATCACTATAGAGGACCTGCCAAGGATGAGTGGAGGGGTCTAGAGCTGAAGCAGGAAGACAGCCAGGATATTCCGGGTACGAGGATACAGTGGTGTGGGCTATGGTGGTAGCAGTGGAGTTGGGGAGAAATGGATATTAGTAGAATAAATGAATGCATATAGTGCATATAATGGTCCTAAGTTCTATTCGAGAGAGCAACCCTGCAGTCACTGTCAGTAACAGAAGCTTCTAGTTCCTAAAATCACAGAGCCTTAGCCAATTACCTGGTTTCTTTATTCTAAGGGACAGCTTCTTTATCAAATTATAAAGAAGTGGTTTCTCCTTTGGAAATAAACACACAAAAAGAATATATCTTTATTGATGAACAGCATACCTATAGTTCCACGTACAAATCTTGTGTACATATTGATTAATTTTCTCAAAGTGAAGACACCTGTGTGAAAAACTTTCAGATTAAGAGACATACAGACATTCCCAGCATCTCAGAAGCCCCTCTGCTGTTCCCTCCCAGTCAATTCTCTCCTGACCTCCCCAACTTACCACTATCCTGACTTCTTTTGCCATAGGTTAGTAGTGGCTGATTTTACACTTTATATGAATAAACTTGTATAGCATGTATTCTGTTGTGTCTGTCTCCTTTTACTCAGTACGTGCGATTCATCCATGTTGTTGTTGGCAGTAGAATGTTTATTCTCAGTGCTGTATAGCATTCCACTTTTCAGCTACACCAACGGAATAGTCCTGTAATTTTCCCATTCTACTTGGATGAACATTTGTTCTTGTTTTCTTGAGAATAGAATTAAATCATGCTCTATTGCATGGCTAAGTCTTTGTGATAAATGTCTTTGTTAATATTTAAGAAAGTTTCTTTAGCTTAAATGAAAAGGAAATTAAAGCTTATTTGATATAACCCTATTAAAAATATTTTACAAATAATAGTAAAATTACATATATTAATACAAATTTGCAAATATTACACATTTGACGGCAACATGGATGAAAATTTAATTTATCAGACTTCTGTTTAAACATAATATCTCATTCAATCCTTACAGCTACTCTATGAGCTATGTACTAATTCTATCACCATTCTCCATAAGAAGAAATTGAGACTCAGAAAGATAATTTGTCTCAGATCAGAGTTTCACCAAAAAAACAGATCTTATAGGATTTATGTGTATACATATATATACATATACATACACATATACACATATATGTATATTAATATATAGATATCAATAGGTAGAGAGATAAATTTACTGCAAGGAATTGGTTTACATGATTGTGGTGTTGGCAAGGCAAGTCTGATGTCTCTGTAGGGCAGGCCATCAGGAAGGGCAGGCTGGAATTTTCGGGCATTGGCTGAAGCTGCAGTCCATAGGCTGAACTCCTTCTTCCTTGAGGAAACCTCAGTTCTGCTCCTAAGGCCCCTCAACTGATTAAATCTGGCTCACCCAGAATATCTAGGATAACCTCCTTTATTAGAGCCAGTTCATTATAGAATTTAACCACATCTGCAATATACCCTCACAACAACCCCTAAGTTAGTGTTGGAGTCAATAATTTGGCTCACTTGGCACATAAAACCAACTATCACAGTCATATAACTAGTAGATAACAGGGCTGAGATATAAATCCAAGTTTGTGTGGTATTAAAGCCCAGTATCTTAATTTCTGTGATTTGTTAAAAAATTGGTCTAGGCTTAGGGTAGAGCAAGTTCTAAGATTTTGGGTGGTGATGTACTGGGGATAATCCAGGAATGAGAAGAAGGCCAATGTGCCTGAAGCAGACAGGTCTGGAGAGGCAAGAGATAAAATGAGACCCCAGAGTTTGGTAGGCTCCTGTCAGGGTCTCTACCAAATATTAGCTGTGTGATCTTGGGAAAGTCACATAAACTCTCTGTTACTCCATTTGTAAAATGGATAATAGAACCTATTTCTTAAGGTTGATTAAATAAATTAATACATGTAAAGTGCTTAGAATAGTGCTTGGCACATGTAAGTATGGCACAAAGGTCAGCCATTAATATTAATGGATTCTGGGAGGGGTAGGGTGGGGCATTGTAAACTTGCTCTTAAGCAGCCACATATCTGCCTGAGTCCTTTATAGAACTTAATATTTAAGAAAGGAAGAATCACGGTTAATAAATCACAGTGCATAACTCAGTAAATAATGTTGGGAACACTAGCCAGCTCTTTGAAAAAATTAGAGAGACTCACCTTAAATAGTGTATAAAAATAAAACCCGAGAGAGTTAAAAGTAAAGATAACACCATAAAAAGAAGAAAACAGGCAAATATTAGGCAAAGTATGAAATTACGGAAGAAATGAGAATACATATTGATTATATAAAAGTTCTGTAGCATTCAACCATCATAATCAAAATTCAAGAGCAAATGTCAATCCTGTTTGCTATAAAGATAACAAGGTGTGATAGCCTAAAATACATGAAATAAATCAACACCCCAATATAGGTGATTTATATGAACAAACATTCAAAAAAGTGAAAAAACAACAAAAACAACGGTTGATAAATGTATGAAAAGATTTCATCATAGCACTAATGGAAAGTAATTTGAGTGCATTTCTTGTAGCTAATAAAAAAAGCATTATGCAGATAGGCACATATGTGTATTGGGTTTGTTTGCAATGTAAACTGGTACAACTCTTCTGGTAAGTATTGTGTCAATAATATACATTAAAATTTAAAAATATTCCTTGCCTAATAATTTCACTTAGTCTCTAAGGAGGAAATTAGCTTTTTAAAAAATATATATATTCTTATTGATTTTAGAGAGAGGGGAAGGGGGAAGGAGAGAAGGAGAGAAACATTGATGGGCTGCTTCCTTCATGTCCCCTGTTGGGGAATGAGCCTGCACCTGGGGCATGTGCCCTGACTGGGAATCAAGCCAGTGACTTTTTGGTCCACAGGGCAACGCTTACCCAACTGAGCCACACAGGCCAGGGTGGAAATAATCTTTAATTCTGACAAAGTGTGATATATAAAAGTATTCGTCACAGCATTATTTATAGTAAAGAAGCATTGCAAAGTGTCTAGATGAATAGCAATAGTGAAATGTTTATATTCATCTGATTACTACACAGTCATTTAAAATTACGTTTATGAAGGTGGTGGAAGAAAGGAGGTGTCAAAGGGCACAGTCTGTTACACAGGATGAGCAAGTTCAAGTTCTGGGGATCTAATGGACAGCAAGGAAACTATAGTTAATAGTACTCCATTGTATACTTGATTTCAAGTAGATTTTAAGTGTTCTCACCTCATACACAAAAAAATAGTAACTATGTGAGGTGATGGATATGTTAATTAGCTTTATTGTGGCAATCGTTACATAATGTATGCATCTATCAAAGCATTGCCTTGTATACCTTAAATATGTATGATTTTTATCTGTCAATTATATATATCAATAAAGCTACAAAAATAAAACTATGTATATGAATAATTTTGAACACAAAAGAAGATCTCTTACGTGACATATGAAAAGTTGATTGTCATATATATATATTTCCATCCATAAAGGTATTTGTATTCATAAAAAAGTAACCAAAAGTGTTTATTTCTGGGTGGTAGAACTATGGGTATTTAATATGTTTTTCTTTACTTAATTATTTTTTCAAATTTCTACACCTTTAAGTTTAATTGGAACAAAATTACGCAGAAAAAGAATAGGCTATTTAACTAAAGACAGCTGGCAGGACATTTCAGTGTTCTCATTCTGTGCTTGGGCCATACAGAATAACTTCTAGCCACTTCCCAGGTGCTTAGTGCATTCTTTTATCTCTGTTTTACTATCATCCTTTCAACCAAAAAAACGTTCCCTTCATTGTCTGTTTCCAAAATTCTTCTCATTCTTCCAAGTTCAAGCATGATTTCCTTTGTAAAATACTCCAAATAGTTTTGAGGAATATTTAAAGTAAGATCTTTTTAAAAAGCGAGATCTTTTGAAGATTTTTGTATTTTAAAAACCCAAACAAAAATTTATTCAACTTTTCTTCCTTTAGTTCTGTTTTGTTTTAGCCTGAACACATATACCTCTGATCTATAGTAGCAAGTAGGTATTTCTTCACCCATCACCAACCAACATTCCCATCTCAAGCCTTGGTAATGTGTTCTAAGATTTTGGTTAATGGGGTGCTTGATTGTTATGCTATTATGACTTGGCTTGCTGCATTTTGAACTCATGTCCAATACAATTACGAGACTTAATATTAAGAATACTGAAAACCCTTAGGTGATTTTTTGATTATTTTGATGTTCATTCTGATATCCAATCCCAGACCACAGAACATGTAGCTAGTTTCTTTCATGACATTTTCTCTTTTTAATCTATACTGTTTTTCTATTTTTTAGGGGTATATTTTTATGCAGTTGTTATTTAATTGTCATAGTTTTAATTATTTCGGAGTCTTTTGTAAGTACTTAGCAGGGTGAGCTGTGCTTGAGAGAACTGTTATTTATTTGTCTTTGACTTTTTCTGCAAGTAGCTAACAACTGAGTGAATCAGCACAACTTAATTTGGACACTGTATTTTCACCAGAAAAACACTCAATATATATTTAGATTTTATAGAATTTACAGTTGAGAAAATAGATTCATATACCCAAATTGTTCCAAATATATTTATAAGTTTCCTAATTGTATTGAGGATTGGGTTTTAGGTTAAATTAAATTAATCACAATTAATTAAGTTAAATATAGTTTAAAATCAATTAGAATTACATGTAATTTTGAGTAAATTAAAATGAAATAAAATCAAACATTCAGTTCCTCGCTTGCACTAACTGTATTTCAAATACTCACATGTGCTTGGTAGCTACTATATTGGACAATGCAGGTTTGGAAGGTTTGCTATAACTCTAACTCTACTTTTTGTTTTCCTAGCAAGCTTTTAATTTTTATTGTACTTAAAAAAATCTTACTTGGTATATAATATCTACTTTTCCTTTCAAGTAATTTCAAGTCAGAATGATCACACTCTGGTTCAACAAGCATAATGTTCTTAGCCTTATAGTTTCAGGGTCCTTCAAGTCGCTGTCTGAAAATGCATTTCCAGAGCTGGCATCTACTGTCAATCGCCCATGAAACTACTTATACGAGGGAATGACATTTTCATCTACCTACTAGATGACTAGTTATGCTCCCAATTTGGGTGCATGCACGCTTGCCTTACTTGCTTATATATTCTGCCTACTGAGAATTTGCCAGAAGAACTTAAAAGGTCAGTGTTAGATAATTTTTATAGATGGCATTTCTCAAGCCTTCTGTTCTCTTGATATACTTACTTACAATGAATACACACATGTACTGACGGAGATTTGGTGTGGAATTTACTTTGTATGTTTATACTGCTATTCTGTGACATGAGTCCAATTTACTTGTCATGTTGATTACTGACTGAGGGCAATTGTGTATGTTTGTGTGTATGTTTCAATCTTTGCACTATCTTTGGACTAAAACCATTTCCTTTGATCCAGAAGATTCTAGGTGTCTGTATGATTGAAGTCTGTGTGTGGCTTTTGTTCTAGCAAAATAATTTTAAAGCCTTGTAGACTGCAAAAATACCACATTTAGATTGATTAGCTATTTATTTCTTTCATTTATCATACATTTATGGGGTACCTACTGTGTTCAAAGTAATGCATTTTCTAGGAGAATTCATGAGCTCTTTGTAAGTAATTGATATTTTCACATGCATATTTCATTTGACTGCAGTTTTCCTGTTAAAATATTAGCCATGGGAGTCATGTCCTATGCAGTTGGCCATCTTGACTACACAGGTATGTCTGCTTTTGTCAGAATATATAGTGATGTGAAAACAAAATAAAACAGTAGTTAAGCTTTGTTCATTGCTCTGTCACTGAATTATTGAATGATCATGGGAAAATCACTTAATTTTTTTGTTTCTCAGTTTCCCCTTCTGCAAGGATTATGAAAAATGTCCTATTCACCTCACTAGCCAATTTTAAGGGTCAATTGTAAAGATCACCTGAGCCTTGCCTGTGACTAAATGGTTTATGTTAAGACTAAGAAAACATGATGCCTGAACTTGAGGGGGAGCAGAGGCATCTACTATACACCTGGTGATTCAACTGAGGCAGCTGCAGCAGGCTGACCATCAGGTAGACAAAGAGGGAAGCAACTAAAGCACAACCCATGTGCAGCATTAGAGAGAGACTAATAGAATTTTGGATGTCCTGTCTTTCCCCCTGGTTCCAGTGGGGTGCAAAGGGCATGTTGACTTTTGTTTCCTGGGCTCCTCAGGAAGCAGAGCTTGAGGACAAAGCTCAAGTTTGAGTGCTTTAATGGGGAGCATTATCCTGGGGAGTAGAAATACGAGGTACAGGCCAGCAAAGCAGGAAGGACGGTGCATGATAAAATTAGCCGTGGCTGTGGTGGCTACTGCTTCATCCTACAGGACCATTGGAAAAGACCTGTCCCAGGGCCTTATTTCTCAGCTCTCATCCCCTCTTGGTTGAAAGTCACCCCATGAGGTGTTCAATTTTTCCTGAATTTCTAGGTTATGCATAGATGGATGGCTGCCGACTGTGTCCTGGGCTGCCCTATGCCATAGCACAGCCCTGCTAGAAGTGTGCTCCATGACAAGCATAGAAATTGGAAGTGTTTAGAAAATTTTATAGCATTTTGACTGAGTAGTCTTATGTCTGTTGAATCTAATAGTAAAAAAATGGACTTGCCTTTTTGTATGCTTTTGTTTATTTTTTTCAGTTCATTTTTTAGCAAGTCTTCTTTTATGATATTTTACAGCGTTGGTCAGCAATGGATTGGAGAAAAAAATGACCCTTCACTAAAGAGAGTTTGAAAAATGACTGCCTTAGTTTAAACAGGTAAGCTCTGTGTGGAAGGCAAGAGATGTACTGTGCAGGCTTGTAAGGTAATAGCAGGTCTCACCTGGTGAGGTTAGTCTGATCTCATACAAAGCTGGTCATTACAGAGGCGGCTGGAACCGGTGGCCAAAATCTCCAAAGAAAAAGTGAGGCTGGGAAGATTTGGAGAGACACTGGGGGGTGTTGATATGCATGGTTATCTGGATGATTTAGAACGGTAATTGTCAGATATTTTTGGTCTCAGGATGCCTTTGTAGTCTTAAAAACTATTGAGGAACCAAAAAGATTTTCTTTATGTGGGTTATCATTTACTATTATTTCCTATATTAGAAATTAAATTGAAAAAATTTAAAAATATTTATAAATTTACTTAATATAACTATAATAAATCTATTACATATTGGCATATATAAAACAATTTTAAATGATTATATTATAATGTCGCTTATTTAGTGAGAAGAGTGGCATGGTTTACATTTTATCAAATCCCTTTAAAGTCTGGCTTAGGAGAATACAACTTTGTTCCCATATTTGCTTCTGAATTCATATGTTATGAAAAGTGGATCCTATATTTCCCTAATAGAAAATTATTAAACATTTGCCATGTGTTAGTTGCTATGATACATGTTGATGATACAAGCACAAAGAAGACCCCAATTTCTGTCACTTGGATTTTAAAGTTTAGAGGCTAAAAGTAGATGAAAAAAAGAAGAAATAGCAGTATGGTATGGAAAGTGTCCCAGTCTAGGTGACGTTCTGAGAAACCAGGTGGGCACGGCCCTTTATTCATAGCAGGAACTGGGCATGATGCATGACAGATTATGTCCCATTTTAGTATAATTGTATTTAGACCTTAAATAGGTAGAAGGGGCACCATTTGGGTGAGCATGGGAAGCCTCTACATTTCACTAGCCCAAGGCTATTAGAGTGAGCCAGGAAGAGAAAAAAAAGAAACAAAAAAGGGATTAAAGGAAAAAGGAAAGAAATTCAGAGGAAGAGAGTGGAATAGAGCATAAAGGCAAAGATAGAAGAAAAGATCACATAAAGGAAACACCAGAGATGGCCTGGGTGTGAGGCTCCAGACAGTAAAAGGACTTTTAAGAGGCTACAGGGGATTTTGAAAACTAGGACAAGACAGATGTCATGTATAATTTATTACCTAGAAAACTGTTAGAGTGGATATAAAATTGCAGGGTAGGAGAGTTAGGTGTGGAAAAAAGGTGCCCCAGCAAAAGTTAATGTGCTAAAGCAATATGCTTTCAAAGTCAGTTAGTCAAGATTATTGAGACTAATGGGAGGTAGAGTGGACAGCTGTAGTTAGAATTTATGGGGTTGTAATAAATAAGAAGAGAAAAAGGAAAGCCAGAACTTTATGTTCTAGCAAAAATGGTGAAGCTTATAAATGTTTGAAAAATAGAGATGATCTGGCCTGCAGGGTAAAACACATTTTTAGAGAAGAAGAAAAGAAATAAGACACAAAGAAACAATGACCATTGAAGACTCTTAACTTCAAAATTTGTTTTTCCTCAAAAATTTTGTTGATATTAAAAAACTTCCTAAGAAAATAATTTTAAATGTTTTCATTAGAAAGTAATACATCCTCATTATCAAATATTTAGGAAATGTAGGAAAATCAATCATATTTCCACCATTCAATTTGAACATTTCATATTTTTTCCAGTTTTTTTCAATGCATGCTTTTCTGTGTTTTGATTATGGCAAAATGTTGATAAAACTGACTAATTAGGTTTTATTTGATCATAGGACAAAACTATACATACAAATACTTTGTAAAATCTCTTTACAAACAAAAGTGATGAGGGTCGACTGGAATTAGGTGTAAGTTGCTTCTCATACTATAACCATATTCGTGTAAAGTTCTATAGAAACCATTTCAGGTGCTTAATCTTGAGCAAGTTTAGCTTATTCTAGCAAGCAAGGAAGTTTCTAGTGGGTTGTGAGAGTGTCTTAGTCCTTGTGGGCTGCAATAACAAAATACCTCAGATTGGGTAGCTTATGAACAACAGAAATTTATCACAGTTCTGGAAGCTGGAAAGTCCAAGATGAAGGTGCCGGCCTGACTGAGTGAGAGCCCTCTTCCTGGTTCATAGCCTTCTTGATGTGTCCTCACATAGTGGAAGGGTGCAAGGGAGCTCTTTGGGGTCTCTTTTATTAGGGCATTAGTCTTGCTCATGAGGGCTCTGCTCTCACGACCTACTCAGCTCCCAAAGGCCCTGTCTACTAATACCACCACATTGGGCATTAGGATTTCAACCTATGACTTTTGTGGGGGACACACACACTTAGATCATAGCAGGTAATAAGCGTGGAGTGGGTCACATCTGGAGTTTCTTTAAGCAGACTTCATGGAAAATCAATAATGGTTTATATATTATCCTTTCATCCTTTCTTCATAACCGTATTTGACAACAGTTTTTAGATCTATGCATCTAGAGAAAGAAGGGATAGATCAAAAGTTCGTCAACTCTGATTCTAGCATAAAGAACTGGCTCTGGTTGGGATGGGAATCATCTCTCAGCTCTGATCTCTTATTGCAAGAGATCTTTTTACTTTAAAGCAGTCATATGCAGGTCTGCCCACCTTTCACACCTGTTTTCCCTGGGGAGAACTAGATTCACCTCATATCTTATTTATATTTTTAATGTTTTCCTTTCCTTTGGGTAGTTCCACTTCAGCAGACATTTAATTTATTTCTTAATTCTCGTTTGAATTCATTTCGATATGCGTACCCTAAGATCTGAATTCAGTGTGAAAGGAGTCACAATATGTGGTGCCACTAGGCCCATTTTTATAATCTTCTTTGCATTTTATTTTTAACCCATTGTATTTATCACAGTGTCTGGATGTGGCAGGAACACCATAAAATAGTTATTGAATGAGTAAGAATTTTAGTTTCCTCTTGTGTGAAAAATACTCTTAGCAAATAAATGTCAAATGAATTCTGTAGAATTTTTCTTTTGAGCTTGAGTTCTGAACTTTGTGTTTGACCTTGACCGAGGCTAAATTTTAAAAAGTTCCTCAAACTCTAGCATGCATTGGAATCACCTGGGGAACTTGTTGAACAAGCAGACTCTTGGGCTACACCCCACAGATATTCTCATTCACTAGGTGGGGTCTAGCCATCTGTATTTTAGTAAGTGCTTGAAGGACCACACTTTGTAAAACACTTAAAAATTTAGGAAGACAGGCACATCCAACTTAGATCTGTGTTTTCTTTAATTTGGTTAGGTTCTATCTATGTCAGATATTCTAGTAAATATTTTAGGAAATGCTCTTAGGTCAGTCTTCACATCATCAGAATGAATATTAAAAGATTGTCTTGCCTCATTTGCAGAAATTAACATCTGCTCATATATTATCTTGTCTTGAGCAAATCTCCAGGACATCAAATCTTACCTGATTAAACATTTCACCATTATTTTAAAATTGAAGTTCCTCAGCAGCATTTCATTATCATGCCTTTACAGAGGAAGGACTAGCCAATTACTTAAAAGAAAGTTTGGCTGACTGAGAAAAAACTGACTTACCTTTGACAATTTGATATTCCTTCTTTAAAAATCTGTGATTTGCACCGTGTGGTCACTCTTGGAGTCACCCTCAACATGTTGAGGAGGAAGTGGACGTCTCCATGGTTTCAGTTGCTTCCTGTGCTTTCTGAGTCTTACTGCGACTCCCTGATCTGAGTTTCTTGGTGCTCCCTTATCCTAAGTATCTGCCAAGGCAGCTTCCCTTCTGCCAAAACATACTATTAGATGGTGTCAAGGGGTATGTGGCTCAAAAGGGAATAAAGGTAAAAAAAATCTGGCTGCTGAACTGCCACATTGCAGCATATATCACTTTGCCACTGAGTCATTAACATCCCTTCTCTGACTTTTGCATTAAGACAGAAAAGAGCACAAAGGATCTAAAAACAGTGTTCATGCTATTTAGGACTTGGTAAATAAATCCATTCTTTTGCATGCAACTACAAGAATAAAAATTCAAACTCCAGCTCCCCAAACAACCAACCAACCATAAAAACTCCCCAGGAACCAAACTTTTAAATGGAATAGTATTTATGTGTGTAGATAAATGGTTATGGTATACATGACATTTTCGAGTCGTTATAATCTGGAGACTAAAAATATTAATAAGCCTAACTATCCTGCCTTTACCTTCTACTCCTGGGGTTTTCTTCCATGGGGAGGGTCACCATTAGGATATCATTCCTGCCCCATCTCCTCATCTACATTCCCACACTCCCTCTCATGGAGTCACTTTATTTTGGTGAATGGGAGAGCATTTTTTTCTTCTTTAAGAGCCAGCTGCTAGTGAGAACTACACATGCTGGGTCAGCATTTCTATGCTTTAAGTTTTCAGTGACCCATCTCTGTAAGTGAGGTCTGTGATTACTCAGCACTGTCTGGGTCTGGATAGCAGAGTGCAGGTGTCATATTGGGAAACCTACAGAACATCTTAGCCATGTTCTCTAGGTATGTCTGTGGTGGACATGAAGATGTGCTCCCCAGAGCCCCATCAAGGAAGGACTTGCTGTCCAACTGCTAAGAGGGAGGTGGACAGAATGCCTCCAGCTGTCTCTTCTTTTAGGATCCACCTCAGCTGCAAAGAGCCAGATGCCTTGCTCAAAGTCACGCCTTTCCCAGGGCAGCCCACATTTGGTGACTGCGCTAGGAAGGGGTTTAAAAGCCCAGACATTTCAACCCACTATGGGATAACTCTCATGGGCAGTGCTCACTCCAGAGCTTCCTCCCCAGTTGGCCAAGGCTTTTTGGGTCTACATCACAGTGTGTCTTCTGCTTAATCCTGCTTCCTCCCCTTCCTGTAGTCCCTTACATACATCTAGAACTCAAATTCTGTTTCAGTGTCTGTACCCGGAGGACCCAATCTGTGATGTGGCCTCTTTTGGTTATAAAGGTTTTATATATCTTTCTGCCTTAATATTTGGTTTTCTTAGCTGGTTCAGGGCTCAAGTAAGGAAACAATGGTGTCATTTCTGGGCTCCCTTAGGATTCAACAGTGGAAATAAATTAGTCTACCTGTGGAAAACATTTCCCATCTCTGTATAGCTTAGAGCAGTGATTTTCAACCCTTTTCATCTTGAGGCACATGTAAACTACCAAAATTCTGCAGCACACCAAAAAATATATTTCTTGCCGATCTGACAAAAAAATAGATATCATTTTGATTCATTCACACCAGATAGCTATTGTGTTGGCTATTGTCATGTTTTTACTTGACAACCTAAGGCAAAAAGGTCAGTGCCCCTGACTAGTCAGGTATTGCATGTTTTAAAAATTCTTGTAGCACACTGGTTGAAAATTGCTGGCTTAGATGGATGACGTCAAGTGGCCCTGAGTGGAGTTCCCTGTGAGTAAATGGCACTCTGGGTATACCATCAGAGGTAAATATATTTTCTGAGTCTTATAAGTAAGTAAAAATTATGACTTTCTGTATTGATACATGTAAAATACTGAAAGAGCCTAATTTTCAGGGAGACATGAAATATGGCTCATGATTACTGGATCTCCTGAGAGCAAACAGATATTCCAGGTTACTAAAGAACAGTTAACCTCAATTTTTATTGAATACATGTATTCATTCTTGGCTTAAAGCATAAATGATTGCCAACATTTTACTTTCTTACAGAATAGAGCATTAGGTAAATCATCAAATCAGTGTCAAAAACATTTCTGCAAATAATTCCCACCCTTCATGTGTGCTGCTATATACCAAGGTAGCTCTGAGCCAATAATCATGAATTAACAGTGGCTCCCATTGTGAACAGAGTAAGTAGAACATGACTTTGTAATACAGCAGAACTAATGTTTTCATGGTGATGTTACCACAAAGGGCTATTGCACGTAAGATCTTTCTTTCGAATGTAGCATGTATTTTCTTGCAAGTTACATTTGTGATCATAAATGGGTATTTTATCAGTGGAATGAGGACAGTTTTATTTGGGAAGGTTCAGCTTTGGGAACGTCTCAGTAGCAAAAACTGGGGAGAAATCAGTTATATGTTTAATAAGCTAGATCAGCTCATTTTACCCCTGGAACTCAAAGGAATGACAGATGTCACAACCAGATAGCACTCATATTCAGGTAGGTTTCTGAGTTTGTTTAAAATCAGTGGTTCTCAACCTTGTGAGAATATAAAAATTGGTCCTATTAAATAAAAAGAAAGAGAAAATTAGCCTGACTGCAAAACCAGACCACAGTGTTTGCCAAAAAACCTAAATATACCATGTGTAGAACTGGACAGTGACTAGGCTACACCTTAACCGCACGAATGATTAACACCCCTTTCTCATTGCTAACAACCTCTTCTGACTTCTGAGTAATCTTGATTCTTTATCAATGATGGTCCCGCTTTAATCTTTCTGTCTTTTGATGAAGATAATTGAGCTACCCAATGACTGAGTTTTCCTCATTTCTTTTTTTAATCCTGACTCAAGGATATATTTATTGATTTTAAAGAGAGGAAGAGAGAGAGAAGAGAGAGAAACATCAATGTGAGAGAGAAACATCGATTGGTTGCCTGGTGTATGTGCCCTGACCCGGAATCAAACCCACAACCTTTTTGGTGTATGGGACAACGCTCCAACAAACTGAGCCACCTGGCCGGGGTCCCATTTCTTGATGTCACCCAATTTAGACTGTCTCCTACTTCCCTCAGTTTTCCTTAAAATCGCCCAGTTTAAAGCTCTTCTAAACTCCCCCTTCCTGAGAAGCCTCCGAGATTCTCTTAGGGCCTCCCACGCTGCAGCAAGCTAAGTAAACCAATCTTTTCTTACTGCAGGTCTTTGTTTGATGGGCTGTGACACTCGGCTGCACATTAAGATCACCTGGAGGCCTTTTATAAAAAAACTACAGATACCCGGGCTATCTCCAGACCAATTGAATTAGAATGTCTGCGGTTTAGGGCTGAACCGTGGAATTTTAAAAAACATCTCAGATGATTTCAAAGTGCAGCCAGGGTTCAGATCCACTGATTTACATGATTATCTTGGAGGTGGAAGATGCACCGTGTAACAGCTGAAAGATGTAACTACGTGATTTCAATCCAATGTTGTTTCACATTGGGCTCGGCATGTGGGTGTTTGTGAGGTTGTCTTAATCTATCCAAGGCGGGGAGCTTGATGGGCTGGAAGAAATGCTCACCTGATGATATTCGTGACTAGCCCGAAAGAAGTTAAGGAGAGAGGTCGACAACATTTATATTTGGTTCTTGGAATAAAAGCAAATGAAGTTATTTGAAAAGCTCTTTCAGTCTGATGGAAATGGTAAGAAGTGTGGATTCTCTTCTCACATTACCTTGCTGGACTATCTAAATGTTAAATATTCTGATTTAACTATTGCTTCCTTTAATCTGTTCTTTTAGAACCGATAGCTGAACATTTAAATATGTTTGTTTCTAAGTATTTCTGTTAACAATGTAAATTCATTTCTCCTTCGGGGCAACAGTGATTATGCCGTAGAGGTTTCAGGAGAGACATCCCAGACATTTATATTAATACTCTGTACTAGAACGCTTTATTAACTCATGTTTGCCATGCATGGGATTTACTGCAGTGGGGAGGAATTGGTGACAGAGGCAGAAAAACTAAACAATCAGTTCTGTAAAATATGCCTTAAGCTAGAACAGGAAGGTAAAACAGACAAACTTTAACTTGTTCCTCTTGAGTCCTGTTTAGGAACATACTTGTTTCTGGAGTATTGGACTATTCTCTGCATGGAGTTGAGTCAACTTCATAGACATGCCTTTCTTGATTAGGGAGCTCAGATTTAGAGTATTTGGTATTAAATATGACTTAAATTAATATTTGACCCAAGACAATTCTGCTGGTGCAAGGAGGCAGGCTGAAATATGTGGCAGTCCTGCTGACCAAGCTGTCTGTTCTTTACCTGGAAATGTTAATGACCTGCAGGCTCAATTCACAGAATCATCCGTTTTTCTAACATAGCTGCCAGAGTTGAGCAAGAGTTGCAGGAGGCAAGGAGGCCATCATTGCTTTATAATCTCATTCCAACAAGTAGGTTTTATTTTTCTCACCGCTGAGGTTCAAAATAACCAAGATTTAGCTTGCTCCTTGAGGACTGGGTTGGAGTGGAGGCTCAGTTGGCATGTTTAGGCCCCCCTTTGGATTGTTGACAGTAGTTGTTGTGATAGAGTTAAACTGGATTTTGACCGATTTAGGCCTCTGCTTCTCTCCATTGTCATGATGTCTAAGAATCTGTCTAAGCCATGCAACCTCTCATTTTGTGAGCTTGTCAACAGATGACCGTGGCTTGATATGTGTGGCTGAGTGATGTAAACAGATGAAACAACAAACAATCTGATACATGTTATCGCAAAGTTGGTTAGCTGTTTGAACAAATGCCTGTAAGTAATACTACTTTATATAGCCAAATTGAGTTTTCTATTCACGGTGGCCTCTTACTAGCTCTCATGTGTCTATAAGAAGTGCCACTGACAATACATGTCCCTAAGACCATGTACTTTAATGTTCTCTGTCTTCCCTTTCTTTGTTTTTTTTTTGGTTTATCTTCACCCGAGGATATTTTTTCCATTGATTTTTAGAGAGAGTGGGAGACAGGGAGGGGAGAGGAGAGGGGAGACAGAGAGACAGAAACAGAGAGAGAAAGAAACATTGTTGCCTGGCCGGGCGTGGCTCAGTGGTTATGCGTGGACCTAGGATCCAGGCGATCAGGGTTCGATTCCCGGTCAGGGCACATGCCCGGGTTGCGGGCTGCAACTGATCAATGACTCTCTCATCATTGATGTTTCTATCTCTCTCTCTCCCTCTCCTTTCCTCTCTCTGAAATCAATAAAGATATATTTAAAAAAAGAAAAAAAAGAAACATTGTTGATATAAGAAAGACACATTGGTTGGTTGTGTCCTGCATTCGCCCAGGTCCCAGCTGGGGATCGAACTTGCAGCCCAGGTACATGCCCTGGACCGGGAATCAAATCCGCAACTATTCGGTGTGTGGGCTCAGGCTCTAACCACTTAACCAAGACTATCTTCCCTTTTTTTATTTCTCCGTTTCCAAGAATCTGTGTACTCAGAATTAAGTTTTTGATGTCTAGGGTATCAAAGGGCCAAAGATCCAGAAACTCTGGGGAGTGGGGCTTTGACTGCCAGCCTGGCAATCTAAGCCATTTAAGATAGTGAGAATGAGAAACCATTTCAGTGATATTAGAATCTCCAGGGGTGCTTATAAGCATTACTAGTGCCCTGCACCTTCCCAGAAAATCTGAATTAATAAATCGGGGATAGGGCTGTGGCTGAAGGATCATCAAAATTCTGTACTTAGGCATGGCAATTCCTGGATTCAGGACTGGGAGAAGCCAGTGCCTCCTGTCCACAGCAGGTACAGAATCCTGTTTGAGTCCACATGGTAAAGTGAGGAGATCGCTGGTCTGAGTTCAGGAAACCCAATTCTTTTTTTTTTTTAATTTTTAAAAAATATGTTTTTATTGATTTCAGAGAGAGGAGGGGAGAGGGAGAAAGAGAGAGAAACATCAATGATGAGAAAGACTCATCGATCGGCTGCCTCCTGCACACCCCCTACATGCCCCCTACCAGAGACTGAGCCCACAACCCGGGCACGTGCCCTGACCAGGAATTGAATCGTGACCTCCAGGTTCATGGGTTGATGCTCAACCGCTGAGTCACACCGGCTGGACAGAAACCTGATTCTTAAACTATCATCACCACTAATAAGCCCTGCTACTTTTAGGCACATTTAAACTCTTAGAGTCCTCATATATAAAGTTAAGAAATTTAATTATGGTTCCTTTTAGAGCTAAATCTATGATTTTTTTTTTTTTTCTCACTAAAGAAAAAAACTTTACCTATGTCTAGCATATGTACTAAAAAATACCATCAAATAAATTTGTATATTTGAACAGAAGTGCTACCAGTGTTACCTTAGTTCGGGAGGTTTAAGATAATTTAATTTTAATAATTAATATTAAATAAGTTCTAACTTTGGTAGAATTAGTTAGTGATACTTAGAGATGAGGTTCTGGATTTATAAATTTTTGAATTTTATCTATTCCAAGAACAGTGGGAGTTAAAATAAATGATCGTATAACCCAAATGACTCTTTCATGAGGTATATGATATTACAGGGACAGTTTTTGCAATTACGGATATTCAATTATAGATGATTTTTTTAAATTTGGTTTCTTCTTCAACATCTGAATATACTTTACTTTAAGAAGTTTTAGATCTTTTGGCTTTCATTGTAGAGTGGTGCTATTTGGACCATTAAATTAACACTCATTATACATTCTCATTAACTTTTTTTTTTTTTTTTTTTAAGCAATGTCTTTAAAAACAAAAAAGAAACAATTTGACCTTTATTTTGGAGAAGGACTGGGGTGGTGAGTATCACTCTGCCTTTCCTTGTCAAACAGAAGAAAAAAATCCTTTAAAAACAATCCACCAATTTTTCGCCATTGTATTTTAAGCCACAGGAGTTGTGAGTTATCTTTCATCCGGTTCTATCACATAACCAGAGAAATTACACAGCAACTCCCAAAGGAGAGGTCTAGCTGGGAAGCAATTCCAACAAAAATATATTATAGAAAATGTGGTTGTTCACTGTGTCATTATAACCACTATTCATCTTTGCCTCTTAATCTGCAGTTTTCTCACTCCTCACTTTATCTTTTATGTGCCTGTGCTTTTCCATGGATATGTGCAGCAGCAGGAGGGTTTATGACACAATGACACCTGGGGAAGAATGTTGAAGGAATTTATTGAACTTAAATGTCACTAAGTAGTATCTACCATACCTCTGCGGATAGAAGGCATTTGAACTTGATTGTCCTCCTTCCCTTTTTGATTTGCATCCTTGGAAGGAAAACGATCTGGGTTCAGTATTTAAATAACTTTATTTTAATTCTAGACAATAATAACAATTTTGCCCTCAAGGAAGTGAGCAATGTTCTACAGGCCAACCATCATTATAGCACATATTTTAGTGCTTGCTTTCCTTGAGGACCATGTTTCCAATAAAAATAATGCCATCTATTTGACACAGCATATAACAGAACAGAATGGTTAAAGTCTGGATTGTGTTTGGAAAATTAGGAACTGCATCAGTTATTTATTGCTATATAGAAAACTATATAGTCATTTTTTCCCCCCTTGTGGGTAAATAACTTGGGCTGGGCTCAGCTGAGTGGTTCTTCTGCTGATCTCTCTTGAGTTCACTTACGTGTCTACATTCTACATCTCAAGTGGGAATGGATAGCATAAGATGGCCTCACTGACATGTCTGGCAGTTGATACCGGATTTTGGCTGATTGTCTAGGGATCTTAGTTGGGATGACTCATCTCTACTCCATATAGTCTCTTATCCTCTAACATTATACTGAGCTTCTTCATGGTAATCTCAGGGCAGCATTCCAAGAGGACAAGATAGGAAGCTACAGAACCTCTTGATGCTTAGGACTTGAAGCTTCCACAACACTAGGCTTGCCCAGATTCATGGGTTGGCGATATAAACTCCATCCCTAGTTGGGAGGAGCACCAAAGTTACATTACAAAAGAACAAACATGCATACAGAGATTTGAGGAATTTTTGTAGCCATCTTTGTATACAACCTACCATAACTGGCCCTCTGGCAACAATAATTTACATGTCTCTCACATGAAAATATACTCACCCCTCCAACAAAAGTCTTATATTCATATGTAATAATCCTCGAAGTCCAGAATTTTATTATCTAAATCAGGTCCAGATGTGGATGAGGTACTCTCGGGGCAGCTCCTTGGTTATGACTTTTCTTGACCCAGAGAACTGTGAAATAAGTGGATCAGTAATTTTTACTCTACACACAACATATAATGATAAGAGTGAACAAGGCTGACTGCAATACACATTTGCATTCAATAAGGGAAAGAATGGGAGCACACAGCTATCATCTGTCCAATTCTGAAATCTAGCCAGGCACATGTTGCCAGGTTTTTGTATTCTAGGGGCCAAGAATGGTCCCTGATTGGAGACTAGTTTAATTCCAGTGGATTGATTCCCTAGTCCATCATTCTCAGCTCTTGGATCAACCTTATGAGATATTTCCTTCTCTATAAGAAATGCCCTACAATATTTGTAGCTGAGTTATTTTCTTAGCTTTCTTCTTGTCCATAATAAGCTGGAGGTCCATACCCTTTCCTTTTTGGGGGGTAGGTAATATATATATTTAAATTACAATTCACAGTCAATATTATTTTTTATTAGTTTCAAGTGTACAGCTTAGTGATTAGGCAATCTCTCAGTCCCTTTTAATAACAGATAGAGGTGCTCTTGCTAGTAAGAGAACTGTCTTAAAAACTTTGTGCATTTCTCATGAACCTTATTAGGGCTTACTATGTGCCCCCAAAGCCATACCACCATTCTTTTTCAGCCAGACTTCTATTTTTATGCTAGTATGTTGTGGGACAATGTCTTTAATGTTCTTACCAGTTTTTTTTTTTTTTTTTTTTTTTTTAATATATCTTTATTGACTTTAGAGAGAGGAAGGGAGAAGGAGAGAGAGATAGAAACATCAATGATGAGAGAGTCATTGATCGGCTGCCTCCTGCACACTCCCAACTGGGGATCGAGCCCCCAACCCTGGCATGTGCCCTGACCAGGAATCGAACCTCAATCTCCTGGATTCTAGGTTGATGCTCAACCGCTGAGCCAAGCCTGGCTGGGCTCTTACAAGTTCTTTATGTGTGAGGATCTATTAGGTTTTACCTTAAATATTTGAGGCCATACAAAGGGTTTTATACCCACACCTTTGATTTGATCTTTACTTGCTAACATGTCTTAATTTTGGGATCTTTTGCCAGCTGGAGAGACTGAGGATAAGAAATAGATTTATTTTCCAAGTTAGCAAATTCCTTTAAATTCTGCTCTGAAACAATAAGTTTCTTCTTTCATTCTTTCTTTTGCCCACTGACTTGTCATGTACAGTAAGAAACACCCAATGTTCTGACTTTGAACATTCTGAGTAGAGATCTCTTTAGCTCGATCATTAAGTTCATTAGACATATTTTCTAATTTTCAAGTTATTGTATTTTTTATCATGCAACAGTATGGTATCACTGTTACCATTGTAATTTATCACGGTTGTCATTATATGACAAGGGTCACTCTTTTTCCAGACTCTAACACCACTTTCAGGGTTTCATTAACAATTTCCTCATCACTTTTTAGATTCTGTGTACCTCCTGGTCCCAAAGCCAATGTTAAATGTTCTAGGTTTCTTGTAACATCCCACTTCCAAGGTCTGATGGTCTGAGACGGCCTCGCTCATATATCTGGTAGCTGTTGATTGGCTGTGGGCTGGTTGATCTGGAGGGCTTCAGCTAGGATAGCTTAGTTGCACAATGTTTCACATTCCTAGAGTCTGGTCTTCTTCCCATGGCAGTGTCAATGCACCACTCCAAGAGGATTTGCTGGAAGTTTTCTTGAGGCCTAGACTTGGAGGTCACAGCCACCATTTCCACCATATT
Source organism: Miniopterus natalensis (assembly GCF_054644295.1). Taxonomy (NCBI): domain Eukaryota; kingdom Metazoa; phylum Chordata; class Mammalia; order Chiroptera; family Miniopteridae; genus Miniopterus; species Miniopterus natalensis. Next base: position 57,313,898 of record NC_142090.1, on the reverse strand, counting down.
CTATCGGTCCAAGCATGTGACAGGGACAGCTCAGATTCAAGGTGTGGCGAAATATTTTCTCCCTCTTGATGAAAGAAGCTGCAAAGCCACATTGCAGAGGATGATGTCCGCATAGGGATGAGAAGAATTTCTGTGGCTCTCTTCGTGAACAATATGCCATAAACACTTAATGGGATAGACTCTTAAAATAACTAAAATTCTACTAAATATTCCATCATTTTCAAAAACTGTGAAGAAAAGATGGTGCAACTGTACACACATAAACAAAGAGAATATTTGGTTACTTTCGGAGATGAAATATGGAGATAGATAAAAACTGGGCTAGAAACAAATGAGCATGTATCTTCTGTCCATTTTTAGACACAGAAAATTTATGAAAAAGTATCTCTCTTTTCTTCCTAAAGCTGAGATTTTCAATCTAGTTTCTGAGTACATACCTTTAAAATAGTAGCTCCTGATTCTCCCAATTATTTTCTTTCTTTTTAATAGCTTAATGTAATAGAGTTCTTCATTATCTCTTCACCTCTTGGTCTAGTTTTCTATGAAGCTAGACAGCCTTCTTTGTGGAGTTTCAGAATAAGCTTACCTTTAACTTTGAATAATTGAACATTAAAAAACATCTTCTATGAGACTACGAAATAAGATATGTTTTTTTGCCAATTATTACATGACTTATTTCTGTTAGTCACTCTTGGGAAACGCCAATTGACATTTGTTTATTGAAGTTCCATGGGCTAATGAATACACTGGTTTAATAATAACACTGTGTTTTCCTAGCTAGAGAAAAAAACACAGTTGAGTGAGTCCTTTTGTGTGTTTTTTTTGGATATACTGTACACTTATATGCCTTGTTCTGCATGAGGCTTTCAAAAGGTTATGCTTTCATAACAAGGGCTTCAAGGAGACTAGAGTGGGGGATAAGTAGAGCTTACAAATAGAGTTTTGTGAAAGGCAGAAATGAGAAGGAAAGAAACAAGGGCAAAGCAAAGTTGAAAACTGTGGTACCAGCAAGTAGGAAAGATTCTGAATATGCTTTGATGGTAATTTTAGTGAAGTGATGAGAGACAGGGATGGGCTGCTGTTTTATTTATCCTTGTGCAACAGTGTACGTACTTTAAAAATGCTTTGTTTTGAAGGCAATGAAAACAATTACTGTTCAATTAAATACCTCATGTTACGACTTAGCTTTGTGTCTCTGAATGTCTATGTTTAAAAAGCCTTCAAGTTGGCATCAGAAAGCTGGAATATTACATTGAAACGAGAAACTAAAAAGTCAGCTGCTGTCTTTATTTAGAATATAAAACACTCAATCCTTCATTTTATAACCTTGCAGTTCTTGAGAAAGGTATTTAAGAAAGGCCAGAGACTGGAAAACTTTATGCATTTTAACTTTCCAGCACAAGTAACATTAAGTCATTGTTGCAGCTCTAGAAATGGTTTATTTGGAAGCATTTATTATGTTTGATGAACTCATTGAAAATCATGACAGGAGCACCCTTTTTACTCCCTCAGTCTCCCATAATAATATTTACTGTTTGCACAGCGAGCATTCAGTTTTCAGAGATGCTCACCACCTTCTCCTGCTGATTAAATCCCTGTTTGGTTTCACTGCCAAGTCTGTTGGATGAAATTAACAAGTTCTGTTTGCTTTAGTGGGAATGACCCGCACCGACCTTCAGCTTGTACAAAATAATAATCTCTTCAATGATATATTGATTCAATGTTCTTTATCTTCTTTTAAAGAAATGTGCAGTGAAAATGTTATCTTCAGCCTGCTAGACTTTGCAGACCTGCGCTGCTTGTTTTAATGTATTGGAAACCTTCATCTTCTACATCTCATAACTCCTTTCTCTTTTCCCATCTCTAATCATTCCTGTTCTTCCAAAGAATCCCCTAATCCTGATTACCATAAAGGAAGACTTTAACATGAACTTTTAGTCTGTAACATATTCCACTCTTGAAAATTGTCTATATCAAATGGCCAATTAAGGAAGATTAAAGCCTTTCATTTTTAAAAGTAAATCCAATTTTTATTGAATTTCTTTCAGCCCTCTTTTATTTGCTTGATAGTTAATAGCTAAGAGGTATCGAGAAGTTTTTGAAGAAAATGAATTAAAATTTTTGGTATAAAAAAATTTGAAAGTATAACAAGATTTTATAAGTTTTACATGGATCCTAATCCATTGCAAGCATTATAGTAAGCATTAGAAAATTAAAATGACACTCCGAACTTCGGTAAAAAAGGAATGGCAAGGCTAGAAGGTATAGGGACTGAGGGGAGAGTAGTGTGGAGAAAAAACCCAACAGTTACCACATTCCTGGGGATAGACTATGACACATAGTTTGTGTATATTTTCAAACTTATACATTCTTTCTTTTTCACAAATAAAGTGAGTGAGGGGCAGAGATGCAGTAACTTGCTGGAGACATGCAGAATACACAGGAGAATGGAGACCTACTGTTAGACAGGGCCAGGTACAGAAAACTTGGAGACAGAAACTCACCAGAGCAGAAAGCCCCGGATGCCTAGCAAGGGGCAAAATTGGGAAAACAATAACCTTGTCCCCAGGGGAACCTATCCTCCCCTAGCATATCTATAGTCATGCAGTTTAGACCCCCTGAGTTTTTCATCTAGGCCTCAGTTGTATTTCAGCTCCAGGCCCAGAAAAGCAGCAAATCCAGACAAGTGGCGCTGTGGCTGCCTCAGGACCAGCTACACTGACTAATGACCCCCTGCCCTGGCACCGACCAATCAGTGGAGGTCACGACCCTGAAAGAGCCCACCTGGAACACTGATGAATATTCTGTTGAGACCCTCCTCTGAGACCTCCCCTAAGACCTGCCAAAAAGAGATAAATATGCTCAGGACAAAGAACCCATCCCCAGTGCCATCTCCTTCCCCCTTCTTCCCTCCAAGGGGACCCCACCAGACTTGCAGCCAGGGGAGCAATGGGCGGCGGCAGCTCATCCTGGGCTTACCCCTTGAACCTGTCTCTAGGGGCCCCTTCTCTCTCTCTCTGAGTTCTCAGTGAGCCAAAGCAGCCCAGCCTAGGCTCTCCTGTTGCTTCTTCTATGCTCCTCCTTGTTTCACTGTCCCAAGTATATTTTTGCTGCCATCATGGACCCAATACCCTTTGACTCAGTGCTGTGTAGACTTTCCCTTTGGATATCCCCACCCCCCACCCCCTTTTCCTTAAATAAATACAATTTTCCTTTATTCACCATCTGAGATGGCTTTTAGCCCGTGCACCACCGAATCTTAACCTTCCACCTACCATTTAACCTTAGGTCAACTTAGCACTAAAGCTCATTTTCTTTTTTTAAAAATTAAATGTATTGGGGTGACATTATATAAGTTTCAAGTGTGCAATTATATAATACACCATCTGTATATTGCATTGTGTGCTCACCGCCCAAAGTCTACTATTGTCCCACCATCCCCCTACCATTGGAGATAACATGGATGGATCTTGGGAATATCATTTTCTTCTTAAAAAAAACACACTCTATCTTTGAGAAGTAATCACTTTCAAATTCTCAACCCTCTGTTCTACTTTCTACACAACAACATAACCCATGATTCTGAATATCACGTAATAACACAGATTATTAGGGAAACTTTCTCCCTACAGAGGTTCTTGCTTATTGTATGTCACTTTTAACCAAGCTCGATTCTTTTATGTGACTCAGTGGAACTCATCTCTCTGTTGCCAGAGAAAAAGAGAGAAAACTGTCAGGGAATTGTCTTCACCTATGGGGAGGGAACTCAAGAGGGTGACACTGGGAGTGAACCTGAATGAAAGCTGTGTTTCTGCTGCTCCATGTTTCAGGTTCAGCTTCCCTGGGGTGAGCATCTTGATGAACTGAGTGTGCTTCTGGTGGGTGTTTATTTGTACAACATTACCACTTTCTACATTCCAGGTACATAATCTGGGGCCCAAAGGAAGAAATAATGATCTGTTCCAATGTTAGAAGAAAGCTGATGTTAGGATTTGATGAGAGGTAGTTGGTGGGCTGTACCTAATGGACAATGCAAGCATTATGAAGGATAATTGTGACTAATTCATTTTTTACTTTGTGTACTGACAGAGAACCTGGTATCGCCATCTGCCCAGCCCTTCCTGCTTTTTCACCCACCTCTCTACTGCTTCAGTGACATCCTTGGGGCACTATGTTCTTGAGTATGGCAATTTACTCCACAACCTATACAACTGGCCTTTCCCTCTGAGGTCCTGCCATGTTACTGAGCAGTGGACAGGTTTTTATCTGTGAGGACATCTACAGACTTCTTTTTCCCCCAATTTGGAGAACCTCTTTTGTTAGCTTCAGAGAAATTTCTACTGCTTCCTTTGTTTCTCTTTGGCTCCATTGGTCCTACTATCTTCCCTGAGGTAAAGAATCACAGGGTCTGCTTTTTCTTTGAGTTGGGAAAGAAAAATGGAAAAAAAAAATAGAGAGGAACAAAAATTCAGGTTTCAAAAATTTGTCTCCCATGGTATTATGGTCAATTACAATGTTTCCCAATCCTAGCTGTAGAGTTTCCTGGACTCAATATTGCTCTGTTTCTTGTTTGGCATCATACAGAATAAATAACAGCACTTTTTTCTATTTTTAACCTAAGAGAAATGGTTTTCTTCAGTAATATAAATTTGTAGGGAGCTTCTTTATAAAATTCAGGTGACTCAAAATCAATCCTAGGAAGATAATGCTGATACCAACTAACAGGACCCCCAAGCTGTGGCATAGGCTGCCATGGGAGTTTCGGAAGGGACTTAGAGAGGGTGGCAATTGGACAATGGGATATCCCTTTTTCGTGCCCCTCTGATGTGGTGTAGAACATTGGTGATATATTTCCTAACCAATTGATGATTATTGTCTGGAATGGATTTTGAGTCCTGGATTTGCCTTTGGTTTGTCAAATTTCCAAGTGTCATTATTGCCTATTCCTGGCAATAGCAGCCTTTCTGTACTTTTATTTTTCTTTTTTAAATTAAGAGTTTCATACTCACACACTGTGAGAGAGCACTGAGGTTATTAGGATAACACTTTTCTAAGGCCCAATTTATTAGTACTCTTCCTCTATTCCTCAGAGTATCTACAAAAGAATTTCAGTAGTTCAGCCTTTCTATTGTATTTGACCCTTGCTCTTGAGAGTATTTCTTTTTTTCTCAAGTGAGTAGTGTTTTTCACTGTCATTTTCTTCCTTTTTTTTTTAAAAAAATATATCTTTATTGATTTCAGAGAGAGGAAAGGAGAGGGGGGGAGAGAGGCAGAAACATCAATGATGAGAGAGTCATTGATCAGCTGCCTCCCAAATGCCCCTGACTGGGATCGAGCCCCCAACCCGGGCATGTGCCCTGACCGGGAATCAAACCCCAATCGCCTGGATCCTAGGTCGATGCTCAACCGCTGAGCCACGCCTGGCCGGGCTCACTGTCATTTTCATTGACACCATATCAATACTAAAGAAATTATTTCCAAGTAGTTGTGTGTAAGGTGAGCTTTCCAATTGATCTCTGCAGCTCTTTTCCTGCAAATCGAAATTGAGGGGCAAACAGAATGGCTGTAGTACACTGAAACAGAAGGCAAAAGGGGGCTTATAGCTGGGGCTGTATTCTAAGCAATTGATTTGGGACTGATTCTGACAAAGAACAGCACTCCTCAGTAGAGAGTGATGAGCTAACTAGCTGTTACTCAGATAGCGGTGTGTTTGTGCTTTATCGCTGTCTGTGAGCAATGATAAGGACTGAGGTGGCCTTCCAAACTGTGCCACAGCATTTCTAGTGATTGCTAGGCCTTGAACAAGCCTTATGATGGGTTTGCTGTTTATCTCTTCAAGGAAAACTAAAAATATACCTGGACAATATCCTATGATTAATTTCTGGTGAGGGACTTCCACATGAAAATAAAACAATGAAAATACATAAAACAAAAGAAAACTGACACATGTATGAGATTTCAACAAGAACTGTGAGTGTTTTGTTTTCTTTCTAAAAAGGAGAGAACGTCAAAATTTTGGGATGGTGTATTAGACTGTCATGGTTTTGATCTGCATATAAATTATTTTTTAACCTGCTTTGAGGTAAGAGCTTTTTATTGGCAATTCAATATAAAGTTAACGGTAAAGTGCTAGAAAGCCGTTAAACCTCCTGCTCTGGCAATGCTAACTGGGGTGGCATCATTGACATTAGGCTCTTTTCTTCTTTATTATGCCCAGGTGTTTCTATCACAATTTTAATTTCAGCCATTTCTCTTTTATTCTTGCTGTAAGAATTTCTCTTCCCTCTTCCTTGGTTATTTGACATGTCCATTTCTCTTGGGATTAATGTTACTTATTTCTCCTCAAAGCTATGAATTTACTATTTCTACATATTTTAAGCTCAATATACTTTGCCTTGTATTTCAAGCAAGAAACCTGTGTGACTACTTAATGTGTGCCCTCATATTTTATATATTTTAGATACTTCACATGTATGATTTAGTGAAATGTAGAGAGGCATTTTTTTTTTTCATCTTGATAGTGAAACTGAACACATATTATGTTTCCCACAAATTATTATGTTTATTGATAAAATATGAGTTATGACTCTGCCTCCTGATTCTTTTCTTGAATAAATATTTGTTGATTTCAGAGAGAGAGGAAGGAGAGGGAGAGAGAGAGTTGAAGTATCAATGGTGGGAGAGTCATCATTGATCTACTGCCTTCTGCATGCCCTCCACTGGGGATGGAACCCGCAACCCAGGTAAGTGCCCTGAGCCAGAATCGAACCATGATCGCCTGGATCCTAGGTTGATACTCAACTGCTGAGCCATGCCCGGCCGGGCTGTCTCCTGATTCTAAAGTCTGTGTGTATTTGAGCTTATTCGACTCACAGGATGCTGAGTGAAGTGAATAAACAATAATATCTCTAGTGACTCACTGCGTGAAAATATAGAAGAAGATAGAGTGGTACATAGAGGTGCCACAGAGCCATACAATCTAAATAGATGTAACTTTCTTTACAAGAATAATTTCAAAATCCCCATTGGTTCTGCCAAGAGGCTGTCACTGTCATAAAGGAGAGATACAATTGGAGGCAGAGAGCGTCAGCACCATGTAGCCCATACAGGGTTAACAAGCATGGGAGGAGGTAAATTACCTGCTATCAGTTTCTTTAATTTCTCTATCCCACTCACTTGAAATGCACTCTCGCCTGACCTTAGTCTCTTCCCATCCTAGGCTTTCCAAAGCAGGTTTTGTTGAATAGGTCAGTATTTAAGATTTTGAAAAGGAAACTAGAGAAAAACTGCTGGAAGAATCTTTGTTTTTGTTGTAGGTCAGGAGTGGGTTGGGACCATGGCCATTATGTTCAAGCAGAAGCAGAAAAGTAAGATAGTGTAGAAAAGATGTTACTAGGACCATCTTTCTCTTCTACCATGTTTGAGAAGTATTCTTACCATAGTATTTTTATGCATGTGAAAGCTGTGTAACTTTAGTTTTACCTATTAAACATCTATATCAAGGGTAGCCTCAAGTGTGAGAAATCTCAGAGGACAAAGTATGTGTATGGCATTTTTCTTAACAGAAGTGCATAAGAACTTTAGTGCTTGTCACCCTCTTTCCACATGCTGCTTCCTGGGCCATCAGCTTTTTGATGAAGGCATGAGTATCCGGGTGAGAACCCGAGTGAGCAAGAATTTTGGTTGGCTTGCTGATTACGTTGGTCACTTGGGCTGCCATAACAGAATACCACAGACTTGGTGGTTTAAAAATCAGAAATTATTTTCTCACAGTTCTGGAGGCTGGAAGTTTGAGATCATGGTGCCAGGATTATTGTTTCTGATGAGGGCTCTCTTTTTGGCTTACAGATGGCTACATTCTCATATGGCCTTTTTTTCTATTACTCCAGCAGAGGGAGAGAGAGTTCTCTGGTGTGTCTTCTTATAGGGACACTGATCCTATTAGATCTGTTTCCACCAACCTTACCCAGCTGCCTCCATGACCTCATTAAACCTTAATTACGGCATTAGAGGCTCCATCTCCAAATACATTTATACTGGGGGTTAGGGTTTCAGTACATGACTCTGGGGAGGACACCACATTTAGTCTATAACACGGATGAATTCTACTTCTCTGATATTCTCAGCACAAGTTCTAGGTACCTCATTTCCTTCATATGTAAAAATCAAGAGAAACATTTAAAAGCACCCGAGAGCTAATGATGACAGTTATATTCCCTGCAGTTAATTTCTTTACTGATAACTGCAATGTCTGCTCTTAATATTTCTGTAGTCTAATTTTACTTTTGATTCTTATTACTGAGTTTAAATAAAGCTGAAAAGTAAAATTTTCTTTAGCCATATAATATTCTCTTAGTATGTGGCATAATTTTACATAAAACATATCTAGCTCAGTATTTAAAAATGCATAGCTCATTTTATATTGTAGTTTTCCATCTAATCAAGCCTCCAGTAGATGACTGGGTATTTGTATGGAGGAATATTGTGTCTTTGGGCTTTTTATTTCTTTTTTAATATATGACTTGGTGGTTTAGAATCACGGGACTATGCCTAGGCCGCACTGGGAAAGTAGCAGCCTACTCCAGACATGTGAGAAGCTGGGTATAGACCTTCTTCTTTAGATACCTACACTCTAATAAAGAAGTTACTGTGCGTGGAACATAAAATATATCCTGAATCTTATTTCAACATCCTTTTGACAATTAATCTATAGTAGAACATAAATTCAAATTGCTTACTGTGTTTTTACTTGTAAGGCTTATAAGAATGCCCAGAGGTTATTTAACACAATGCATAAAATGAAGTACAATTTACGTAAGTGCAGTAAAATGCCTGCTTTTCTATTCTGCATTGGGATGAACAAATTGATCACTGGAGAGTGCAATGAGTAGAATATGTACTAGAACCAAAGAATCCTCAAATTTGCATTTTTAATTGAATGACATCCTAAGATGTTATTCTTCTAAGAAAAGGAGAATTTACTGAATTCTAAATAGAGTTGAATGTCACCACTTACAGACTCTATAGTTTTTTGAATCTGCTGAAAGAGGAGATTGAAATTGAACGTTTCACCGTTTAAAGCTGATATGTTTTTAACAAATTAAAATGCTACTCAATAATATGTGGTGAAATAAAATGTGCAAGGCGTATTATGTGCCAGAGGCTATGCTAGGCACTGGGGATCAAAAATAGATGAATAAAATAATAATCAGATCTTTATAATACATGAGCTGTACATGTATCCACATATATTACAGTAGGTAGGTCTACTAAGGTAATCGAAGACTATGCTTGGTAAAGAGGTGATACAGCAGAGGGAATGATTAACCAAGACTCTTAGGGTTGGGAAGTCCAGAGAAGGGCTTGGCAAAGGACATAGTGCCTGATATTATCTATTGACACTTCGCACCTATCTTCTCCTCTTCAATGTCCCCACACCTTTACAGAGGTTGGAAGGCTAAAGACTGTAATGAGATGCTCTAGTGCAAAATTTGCAAAGCGGGGAGAAGAGAGTCATTTGCCTTTAGCAATAATGGCAGCTGATGTATAGGCTTCAGAAAGCGTTGGTTTTACAGCGATCAGAATCCCCGTTTCACTGCCAACTCATCAGCCTTGGCTGTTGGGGCAGCTGTGACGTTGGCACAAGTTTTGTAGCTTTCCGACCCTCTGAGTGTCAGCAGCAGCTCCCAGGTTTTGGATTACGCCAGCAGCATTGTGACCTGAAAGGTCACTGGTGGCGCTCAACTCATGCACTTCTAATCCTTTCAACAGGTTTGTTGGGACTTCGGTTCCTGCATTAAATGCCTTCCTGCCTGGCATACCCAGAGTGGCTTCTGTTTTCTACATTGAACTCTGACTGAGAGAGAGGTTTGGAAGAGGAATAGGCGCTCACCCCCTGAACAAAGGAAGAAGGGTCCATTCCACTCAAAGCAAACAGAGAGAACAAATTAGTGGGGGGCGTGAAATGCTGCCCCCCATTAGTTTGTATGGTATGTTAATATGAATCAAAGCAATATGAATGCCGCAGTGTAAGGAGGTGTGAGAGACAGAAAATGAGGTTGGTGTGTTAAAAAGAAAAGAGATTATTGTGAGTTGTATGCTTTTCTCCAGCTGGCATTAAGTAGCTGCTGAGTTAATTTAACCAGAGTTTGGGGCTACGAGGGCTGTATTTTTAGGTCGCCTGTTCTCATGACTCCAGGGAGGGTAAACTGGGGAAGGTTGTTCAGAAAGGAGAGAAGGCCCAGGAAAGCACGTGGAGTAAGAGATTTTCAAAGAGAAAATTCTGTTAGGGTTTAGGTCTTTGAGTTAAATTATTGTTATATATATGTGTGTATACATATACATATCCACATACTATATATATATTTTAATCTTTATTGTTGAGAGTATTACAGATGGCCCCTTCTTTCCCCCTTGCCCCCCTCTACCCTGCTCCCGTCCCCTCCCCCTCCCCAGGCCTTCACTGTGTTATTGTCTGTGTTCATGGGCTATGCGTATATGCATATACATTCTTTTTTTTAATGAAAATGTTTTTTAAGAAAATGCATTGTGCTAGTTTGTTTTCCAATAGTCTTCCATTTTAAAAAGAATTAAGTTTTCAGAAAAATGATTTTTCTTTTTCATGCTCAGAATACATCTCCTTTCTTTGCTATCCAAAAGAATCTTCAGCCTCACGTATTTTAGATTTTCTGCAAAAATATGTTACGACAAAAAAGAGCTACTGATCTGGGTAGAAAGGGGATATTTTTGTTGTCCTTTGACGTTCACATCCATTAAATGAAAATTCCTTTTTAGAGTGTGAATACATTCATCCAAAACTTACTTTCTTGTAAATTATTGTAGCACATGGTGAGAAGAAATGAGATAATGACAAAAGAATTGGGGACCCTGGGGAAGGATGCAGTTGGCGATTAGAATCAGAATTGGCAAGGTTAGTCCCAGGCACACAAAGCTCCTGCCAAGCTGTTGGAGAAAACTGTTCGGGCTGCTGCAGTTGCTCCCTCCACACTTTTTCTTCACAGTTTTTCACACCGTACTCTCTTGGAAATGAGCCTCTAAGTTGTTTTCCCTAGCCCAAGAGAGCTGAACAAATAACACAGAACACTAGGACACCAAATGTTAGCAAAAAAGTCTGAAAAGTATGCTTTGCCTTTACAAAGGCAAACACAGGCAAGGAAACATTTTTCTTTCTATAGAGTCAGCCTTTAATGTAATTCAGACTTCTAAAAAGAAGGTAGTAGGAACTAATCTATGTTTGGGGAGGTGTCTTAGTTTGAGCTGCTCTGACAAAACACCCAAGACTGGATGGCTTATAAACAACAGAAATTTTTTTCTCACAGTTCTTGAGACTGAAAGCCCAAGATCAGGGTGTCAGCATGCTCTGGGGCTGGTGAGAGCCCTTCTGGTTGCACACTGATGACTTCTTGTATCTTCACATGGCAGAGGCCAGAGAGAGGAGGCAAACTCTCTCCTGACACTGGTAAAAACACTAATCCCATTTGTGGGTGCTTCACCCTCAGGACCTTATCTAATCTTATTATCTCCCAAAGGCCCACCTCCTAATACCTAGAGCACAGGGTTTCAACATATGAATTGGGGGTGGGGAGTGGGAGGCGTAAGCATTCAGTTCATAATAGTAGGTCTCTTCTGTACACTTTACGAAGATAAACCTTGAATAAAGACTATTCTCTCTGTTGTAGTCAAGACTTTTTTGGACTTTTGCAGAGAAACAGAATTATTTGCCAATGGACATTTGTCTGTAAATGGGCAATACTATATATAAACAAAAATGCAATGCATATATTTTTTTAGATAAACATCACTTATTAAATAATCCATTATTTGTCAATTAAAGAATTCTTTAAAGAATCATTCTTTAAAAATGAGCATTTATACTATGGAATAAAAATCATTAACTCAAGCATAAAGGAATATTTAGGAATAATTATTGTATAGTGGGGGGTTCTCATTTTAATTTTCAATCCTTTCTAAACAAGGTTGGGGAACTCCTTAGCCATGTTATCTTCTTTCATCATCTAGGTTTCCTCCTCACACTTTGTGAACCATGTGAATTTGTGGAAGAATGTTTGCTCATTAGATCTTTGAATATTAAGATCGGAATTTTTAGTCTCATCCATAAAGTCGAAGAGGGCTTTGTAATTAACTGATGTTGCATTATTCGCCTTGCCTTTGCTGACAACTGCACAGAGCCAAGCATTCTGGGACCCGGAGGATTTCTGTCTCTTGAGAAATGTCAGTTTCTAGGAGAATCGTTTCCTTTTTTTACACTGGAGCTCACTGGGTATGTGTTTTGTCACTCTCTGTTCTGTGACCTCTCAGATGTTTGAAGTCCTGGTATTGTCCTCTCATCTGCAATGGTGAGAGAAATATTGTAGCTCCTGGATTTTTGGAAAGAAGGGAAAATCTTTTAAGATGAAAGGACTTTGCTCCAATACATCTTAATCCCTCCACAATGCCAGAACTGTGGCTTTATAATTCACTTCTCAGGTTATCAATAAGTGCTGAACTATAGCAACTTGGGAGGTTCCGTTTAACCATTTCATGGCTACTTTTGTGCTAGCTATAGTCCTTTAGGCAATTTACTATTCCCAAATGATTACACTTCATTTCCTTCCTGCTTGATCACAGAGTTCCTCTGCCTTTCAACTTCATTTCTGACTTGTCACACTGCTGCACATCCTTTGAAATCAAGTTAAAAGGGCTCTGTCTCCATGAGGCCTTTTCTAGTGAGTCTAGATTTAAGTGATCCTGTTTGCCTTTGACACTCACGTCCCTGAATTTTACTATGGTGATGATATTCTGAACTCTAATTTTTGGTTCCTTGCCTATTATCCTTATGACTTTATATAAATATATCTGATTTTGTGCTTCAAAAGTTTTTAAGTAGTTATTTCTCTTACTAGAGGTAAGCTCCAGAGAACAAGATTAGTATATATGATTGTTAGTTATCATAACAGATAACTCCCCAAATCATAATAGTTTAACACAACTGGAGTTTATTCTCACTCTTATAACCCTCCAGTGTGTTTGCTGACGGGCAGTCTTCTGTATGGTGATGTAGCAACCAGGCTCTTTCCGTCTTGGGGCACTGCCGTCCTCTACACAGACTGTGACATCCATATCATAAGATACATAAGACTGGAATCCCTATGTTGCACACCTGAAACGAATATAATATTGTATTCCAACTCTGCTTTACTAAAAAACAAAAACAAATCAAACAAAAAAACCATGTGGCTTCCAAGGATGCCATGTAAAGAAAAGAGGGTAGAGAGAGCACATTTGCATCTAAACCAGGTTGGCCCAAGAGGGTTCACTTCTCCTCTGCTTATGTTCCCTAGTCACCTGGTCACAGCCAGATGCAAAAAAAGACCAGGAAATACAGCATCTGACTGGATGACACTTCCCCTAGAGAGTATGAGATAGGAACACAGATATTTGTTGAGTGATACAGGCTGTCATAGGTCTCTACAGCCCTCTTGCTCATAGGAGGTGCTTTATATGTTTGTCAAAAAAAAGAAAGAATGAATAAATGTCGTGTGCCAGGGCAAGGGTAAAGGCAATTAGAAGGCGAGAGCATGTGTTTTATGGCTACTGGATGTGATAGTTCATAAACTTCATGTGGGTAGTAGAGTAGCTATTTGCTTCTAAGGGAGAAATAATTAGTTTGGGACTTATCTATGCTCTTTAATCATGTCTTGATCCAAAGGTCACAGATTATTCTACAGAAATAGTGGTGAAATACTTAAGAAAACATGTAGTCATTTTTTAAAGTATATTTTATCATTTAAGTGCTTTAAAAATCACTTATTTACCCCCAAAACATTTTAGAAGGTATGTTTCTATTTTAGAAAATAATTGTTCTTGTTCTTGGATAAACACCCATTTGTTCTAATGATTAAAGAAGTGTTCCGTTACCTTGGGAAAGGCTCAGATTTTTAAGAGCTAGGGACAGAATCACATAATTTCTGACGGAATGAAGTGTTTTTCTTCCCCATAGGAAAGATTCATTGGTACTGCTTTTGCTATTTTTTTTTTTTCTATCAAGAAGCAATAGATAGGATATCTATTAAAAAGTGTATAATGTTACGAAATGACAAGATGTCAAATACACAGGCTAAGGGAAAGTATCTCTTAATGCAACATAGTTTTTGGAAGCTTCTAGCATCCATTAAATTGTACAAGTGAACAAAATTGATAGTTGTTAAAAAAAAATTAAAGCATCAGCCCTGCTATGTTTAGAGTCTGCAAGTAAAACAAAATACTTTAGGCCCGAACTTCCACTTCATTTTATATGTGTGTTTACTTGGGAATTGTTATGCCTTATCACTTTTATTGTTCTTTTATCACAGCTGTGTGAAAAATTACAGTTGGAGTAGTGTTCATGTTTTTACTAAAATACATTTTATTTCATACTATGAAGCAGATTGCTAACGTTTGCAACTTTTATTATTACGGCTGCATGACTCCCTCTACTCCAGTTAAGGTTGTGTCAGTATGTCTGTGAAAAAACATCCTTTTGATTTATGTATTTGTTTTTATTCTATGATTGCTTTAGCTAAGCAGAGGTGAATCTCGGAAGAACTCACGCCAAGTTAAAAAATTGGACAAATAAAACCTAATCGCAATCACTCACTATAAATTCCATGCAACGAATATTGCATCTAAAATGAAGGTAAAATTCAAAGAGGATTATTTCTGCAGGATTTGATAAGAAGGCACCTTTAAATTGTGACTTAACCATTCACTTGCTTGAAGCTGAGTGAGACAGATAAACTGTTAGAAAGTACCCTCTGGGCCTGGCCTGTGAGGCTCAGTGGTCGAGCTTCGACCTATGAACCAGGAGCTCTGGTTTGATTCCTGGTCAGGGCACGTGCCGGGGTTTTGGGCTTGATCCCCAGTAGGGGGCGTGCCGGAGGCAGCTGATCAGTGATGACTCTCTCATCATTGATGTTTCTCTCTCTCTCCCTCTCCTTTCCTCTCTCTGAAATCAATTTAAAAAAAAAAGTACCCTCTGGGTTGAATCTTGGAGTACAGACCCTTACCTGGAAACACACGTAACACTTGAGGTGATGGGGTTCGAGCTGTGAACAGGGAACTGAGTTTTCTCTCTTAACTGTTTAAAAGGCGCAGCGCTCATTCTCGTTTGCTGGAGTAAGGGCCACCGGAGCTTGGGAGCGTCATTTTAACTCTTTTCCTACATTTGGCCTAGAAAGTGCTGATGCTGCTTTACTTCTCTAAGTCATCCTGCTTACGACCCTGTTGGTAAAACAATTGGGAAATATAATCCAGTGAAGAAGCATTTTATAGTTTCAGATTGTCTTTACCTAGTGATAATTCACTCACCCATAAATATACACAAGAATGTCTGAAGGAAAAGTAAAACTCTATTGGACAAATAAAACCTAATCACAATCACTGAAGGAAAAGTAAAACTCTGGGCCTGAGACAATGGGCTAGGCAGCTTGCAACGGAGAGTTACAGGGAAAAGGTCCTGGTGGCTTTGCCAACATTTTAGTTCCTGTCTTACTTTTCAACCACGTTCCCTGTCTTTGTTTTAGGCCCAGGGATATGGCTAAAAGTATGGAGTGGGCAAGGCTTGCCTGTTACCCTAGTTCTGTCTGCCTGGGAAGGAAGAAGAACAGGGCACAAGCAGAGCACAAACCCTGGGGCCAGGGCTCAGATGTCTCCTGCAACCTGTGGTCCTCTCGTCCCAAAGACTCTCGGTCTCTTGCCTCCAACCAGTGCTCTAGATATTCACCATCAATCGCTTTGATGCCTATTTACTGTCTTGGCCAGGCCAGTCGCACTTTACCCTAAAATTTCTTAGCAGTATGGGATACCGTATTGTTATCCTAACACGGTTAGAAAATTGAGTAAAATCCCCACTCAGAACTCCTGAAGATATCCTGGCAGCACCATCCCCAAAGCTAAGGAAGGGTTGTGTAGAGACTTCCAAGTTCTCTGCCACATCTACGGTGCATTTATTCAATTATCAAACATTTCTTGGGGCCCCAAATGAGTAAGACTGGTCAGTGAGAATGTATACCACATACAGGAGTTTTGAGAATCTGTGGTTATTCATAACTATTGTGATTAGACGTCTAAGACAGTAAGCATTTCAGAGCATGAGGATAGTCTATTAACTGTGATCAAACAGAACATTCAGGCTGGGACCCTTGCAACACAGATTCAGTTGGTTTCAAAGGCAAGAGGAAGTAATACAGCCTAAGGCCATTCAGGAAATCACTGTAGCAAAGATAGATAGATAACTGAAGAAATCATCATGGAGGCATGAAATGCCTTAGTTTACACAGGAGGAAGGGGGAAAAATTCTGTTTGCATTTCCAGCCCAACTCTCTGAGACTCCCTTGCATCTGCACAGAAAACACATTGGATCTGAGATTTGCTCTGCAGGTTAGGGAGGGAAATTATGTACTCCGCCTCGAGGCTGCAAGCTGAGCATTACAAATAGATGCATCTGGGCTGTGTAGAAAGAAGATACACTCAGAACTGCCCAAGGAGGCTGAGAGAAGCCCATCTGTGTATAAAAGCCAGAATTGGGCTGCTTTTGCTTTTGTTGTAAAAATCCATTCTGTTCAAATCCCAGCTAAGGAAAATGTGCATCTGTAAATAAAAAATAAATCAAGGGAATGTATTAATCCTGCAGCTGCTGTCCACTTAACTTTACTTATAAAAAATAACTCAATTTTCTGGTCCGAATGTTCTTGCTATTTAGCAATGTGATGGCAATTTGATGGGAACAAAATAAGTATTGAAATCTATTTATGTATAACGACCTTGGCAATAAAAGCAGCTATACAGTAACTGCACAGTCATTTGCTTTTATAATTGTGTGGATACTTGAGGTCCAGAATCTGACCCTAGAAATCCATTATTTGGCTGTTTAAATGGCTGTTTTATTTGCCTGTGCTATTAATTAAATTGTTTCTCTAACCTAGAACTGGCACTGTTCATTGGTCAGCGGGGCAACCTTCCAAGTTTTATAATTGGAGAACAGAAAGGGTCCCTGACCAAAAATTTCCTACCACTTGCATTCCATGGTGATGAAAATGTTGCTCTTTTAAATCATTAGATTATTATGTTCTCAAGGAAGGATAATACATTAGCTAGAATTATATACAAATTAATTCATCTCATTCATCATAATCCATTGAAACTGGAAATGAGGCAGGACCTCAAATAAAAAGGAAACAAAACGTTTCAGTTCTGATAAAGAAAGAGTACAATCTTGGGATGGCGCTCTCTTAAAAAAATTAGCTGTCTGAGATGGTGGAAAATTCTTACAGACTCTGGCTTGTATTCCATTGCTAGTATTACCCTGGAATGAGGGCAGGGATAGGTGTAGCTCGTTAAGAATAATTTTATCCTAAGAGAGAAGAGGTTCACAGGATGTCTGGTTAGAACACAGTAAAAGTGACATTGAACGACATTGCCTGAAAGACAAAGAATCTCCCAAATCAAGAACAGGACGTCTGATATAGAACTAAAGAGACTGTAGCTTCAAATACCAATAGCAGTAAATGAAATTGAATAGTAACTGAGCTTCCTTCTTTGAATTTTAGCAATTTATTTATTACCTTGTATAAATAATGGTAGACTCTCTCAGTAAGAAGGATTCTGCCTTTTAACTCCCAGAGACAAATCCCAGGGTTAAATGCTGACCATACTTTCTAATTTATCAATGCTTTTCATTGATACTGGCCAAAATGCATCAAGAAAAAAATATATTTTTTAATGCTCACCTGAGGATATTTTTTCCATTGCTTTTCAGAGAGTGGAAGGGAGGGAGAGAGAGAGAGAGAGAGAGAGAGAGAGAGAGAGAGAGAGAAAGAGAGAAAGAAACACCGATGTAAGAGAGACACATTGATTGTTTGCCTCCCCCATGTGCCTTGACCGGCACCAGGCCTGCAACTGAGATATGTGCCCTTGGCCAGAACTGAACCCCGGACCCTTCAGTCCAGAGCCGACGCTCTAACCACAGAGCCAAACCAGCTAGGGCAAGGGGGAGATTTTAAAGCTCAATAAACAGTTTATGCCAAGGAGCAATGTTTTCATTTCCTCATTTTTTTAAAATCTTCAAAGTAATCAGCAAAACAATTTGTTGAAATGGCTCTTATCACTGGCAATCCTCATGGTCTGCCATCCTCATGGCTTGAAGGGTTTGTTCTGGCGGAATTTTGTAGGGGCTCGAGAAAAGTCCAGGGTTCCTCAAAACATCTCTTCTCTTAATCCTTTTACTTAAAATTTCCGACTGCCCTGGAGATTTTTTTATCGAGAAAGTACATTCATTTCCTCGTGCAGAATTGCTGTCTTGTTCCGTGGCATCTCATTTTTCATGGTGGCCACAGCTGAAATAAATTTCCTTTTCTGTTGAGCCTGATTGTGCCCACTATGCCCATGGCTTCCCGAAACAATGACATTGATGGCAGTATTTTGCATTCACCTGACTATTCCTACCACTTCTACCAATCCATTTTCATTTTTATGTCTTTTCATGAGAGGCGAGCAGAGGAAATCAACTTGCATAATTCCATTTTGAAATCCAGCTGATTGTTCTCAGTTTGAAGGGCGGTAACGAGACAACAGGAGGCAGCTGGGTGAAGCTGAAGGTTTGCTGGGTGCTGGTGGGTTTTAAGATATGTTTAATAGTTTCTGATGCTGTTTTCCTAGATTTTATTTGATAATGGTAATTAAATTTTAGATAGGTACCTTGGATGATTGGTTTTGTTATTTTTTCTCATAAGAAAAAAATCTTTGTAAAATGGACTTGTGATTAGTTGTGTTACTTTCTTTTCAAATGGAAAAAGTGGCCTCATGGAAACATACTTTTCCCCTCCACGCTACACTACTAAAATGCTAATATTGGTGGGCATTTGGCAGGTGACTTTTGTACTGAGCACAGAAATTGTGCTGGGATCTTTTTGAATAAGCAGCATGATCCCTGTTTATCATCAAAGTGTTTATCTTTTCTACTAATTAGGAGGCTCATTCTACACCCAGTTTTACCCGGTGTGCGTGGAGAGCTTTCAAATAATACATAGGACTATATTTAGAGTTCTTGGAAAACAGAGCCTGGGGCAAAGCTTAGGAGCTAAGGCTTTATTGGTTATCCAATCCCAGGGCAGTGAGAGTGATAGAAAAGGGATTTAGGTAAAGAAGGAAGAAAATAAACATAAGATGCTGTACTACTGAGCAATTTTCTGTCTCACAAACGTGGTTTTCCAGCCATAAGAGGTCTCCTCTCAGGATGTTTAAAAGCACCTTGCTCCTAAATGGTCCACTGTGAGGGGGGATGCAAAGCGAATTTATCTGTAGGCTCCCTCCCATCTCCAGTTTCTCACTGGTCAAACTCCATAGGGAGTTGACACCCCCACATGTTTTTGTCACTAGGTTGTGCAGCAAGGGAGCCCAGATCCCATGTCCTGTAGCTGTATACTTCACCTGGGTCTAGAAGTGGTGGGAAGAGATAGAGATTACAGGTTTTGTCAGCTGTGGGTTGAACCACACAGCATTCACGGTCTTAGAATTGGCCTATGAGGTGGTGACTTAATGGAACAGGCTGAAGGCCCAGAAGACAGGCGAGATGGGAAGACTTGGAGGCTATGCATTTGATGTATCTAATATGAGCATATTTCATTCTTTTTAGCTGTTCTTTGCTATGTACCCTGACAAAAAGTTATTGTCTCTTACTCATGCTTACTTGGTATATTCACTTCTCCCACAGTTTTTATTTATTTAAAAATTTCTTTTGTGCTTTTATTTTTCTAGGAGGGATAACATGTCCTTCTATCCTTCTGGTCTTTTAGAAGCCAAGAGTATACTGTACCACAACACAGAAAAAGGCCATTGCTTGCTTTAGAAAGTATAGTGGAAAGAGACTATTCAATAATGCATAATATAATTTTTCAAAAATTCAATGATGCTACAGTTAATTATATTAAACTGATTTGTAATCTGACAGCAAGTATAAATGTTAACAACTTGATCATCACAATTACTAAGAATGCTCTGGGATCCTCTATACAAATGAGCTAGAAAAATTCTGAGTAATCATATGGGAATTATAGTAATTGGTAATATGCCCAGACTCAAGTTCATGTGAGGGGAGAGGTGAAATGATTTGCTTTTGAAACATATTGACTGTGTCAAGCACTGGAGTCAGAATTGAACATGGAGTGGCTTTGAGATGTTAACTAATATTCCTGACATCTTCTGGATCCAAAGTCCAATTCTTTCACTTACTACTTTGTGACTTTGAGCAATTATTCATCCTCTGTAAGCCTTGGGTTTCCTCATCTGTAAAATAGCAATAATAATAACATTTCACTCTGTTCCATAAAACCTGCAGGGTTTTATTGTTATTGCTGTTATATAAAGAAAATAAATGTAATGATGGGCACATAGAAATATTTCATTATGACCTTTCAATATTTGAAACATAAGACTTTTCCCTATGAAACTCGGAAGGCTCCACAGTGCCCTTTTCCTACTAAGAATTGCCGTTTTCAAATCATAGTGGGTTCAAATTATTATTTGAACTGTGCCTCACTTCATTTATCATGTAGCCTGTTGCCCACTATCTGCAAGCAGTGTAGATTTTCATTGTTTATTTGGATGGGATTCTCTTATAATTCTATCATTCTCTTTTGGGTCCATGATTTCCGTGTTTAGAAACATTCTACTGAATCTTTTAGTCAATCCGTTAACAAAGATTTATTGAGCTGCTACTATGTGTTAGCATTGACTTTAAGAATTAAACATTCACCTGTGGAAAGGACAGAGTTCCTAATCTTTAGATGCTCATCTTAGAGATAGACGAATACACAGAGAAATACAGAGCATGGAATAATTTCTAACTCTGACAGTGAATGGAGGTGGTAGTAGTGAGGAACCTGGCTGAGAACAGCAACCTTGGGAAGGAAAATCACGCCCCCAGGGGAAGGGCCGACATGTCAGCAAATTCTGCTATTGAAGAGAGTTTGTGTTCATTTGCTTGGTCCTTGTAGCTGAAGATTTTTCTGTATTTTTTGTTAATGCCCCCAACATCTTTAATTTGACACTATTCCTGCTAAAGTGATTTTTGAAAATAAGATTATTCTGTTTTCTCAGTTCTAAGCTTCAATACATGCAACGCTCAACCCCTGAGTTAGATTGTTTGAGGGTTAAATATGTGTCTTTATTGTAGGCTGACACTGTCCAGGAGGTAAACTTTTGGTGAAGTGTCCAGTTAATAATTTCTCTAATGACTCTCCCAAAGGCCCTTAAGTCTGAATATTATATGAGCTAGCACATACTTTAAATTCCTATCTAACTTTTATTTATTATTATTTAAAAAATATATCTTTATTGATTTCAGAGAGAGGAAGGGAGAGGGAGAGAGAGCTGAAACATCAATGATGAGGGAGTCGTCATTGATTGGCTGGGAGCCCACAACCCAGGCATATGCCCTGACTGGGAATCAAACCACAATCTCCTGATGCTCAACCGCTGAGCCACGCCTGGCCAGGCCCTATCTAACTTTTTTAAAAAGGCAATAATTTGTTATAATATGTTAATAATCATTTGAGTTGCCTATTGATACATCTGACTGGGGTTAGAACCTGCTACCTTAACATATCGGGATGATGCTCCAACCAATTGAGCTTCCTGGCCAGGGCCTGATATATAATTGTTGTTTATCTTGGAAATATGTCTTTAGGCTATTGTAACAGGATAAGATTTTTAGTTAGTAACATTTTTTTTCTTATATTTTTTACTTTGCCATCTTCATATTTAAGTAATTAGCTGGCTTTTCCTTTGCCAATGGCAGGTATGGGGCAAGTCAGAAAGTAAAGTGCCCTGCAAGCATTTGTAGCCATTCATTTATTCAAGAAATATTTATGGGCCCTTCTAAGTGCCAGGCGCTGTTCCAGATGCTGGGAATATAGTGCCGAACAAAACTGATTAAAAAACAAACCCTGCTCCAATAGACTTAGTGAGGGTTACTATTTTTAGAAGTCCTCAAAGCATTAGAAAAATATAGGGACTGTTGCAGAGGAAGCAAAAGGAAGGACATTCATAGCACAAAGCATTTTGATTAGAAACACAGATGGTGAAGGGCTTTTTGAGACTGAAAATCTAAATATTCCTGGAGTTGGGTAGTCTTATGGGTTGAATTACATCCTCCAAACACTTATGCTGAAGTCCTAACCCCTGGCACCTGTGAATGTGATCTTATTTGGAAATAGGCTCTTTGCAAATGCAACCAAGTTAAGATGAGGTCATTAGTCTGGGTCCTAAATCCAATATGACTGGCGTCCAAATAAGAAGAGAGAAAGATCATGACAAGACAGAGAAACAGAGGAAACTCCATGTGATGGTATCCAGAGGTACCCAGGTGATGCAGCTGCAAGCCAAGGGATGCCAAGGATTGACAGTCTCACCAGAAGTTAGGAAGAGGCAAGAAAGTGTTCTACTTAGAGTCTCGATGGGAGAGTCACCCTGATGACACCTTGATTTTGGACTTCTAATTTTCAGAAGAAAGAATTTCCCTGTTTTAAGCCATCCATTCATTTTATTTTGCTATGGAAGCCCTAAGAAACTAATACAAGTAGCGAGGGAAGAATGAAGAAGTAGGATGGACAAGGATTGGAAGGTGCAGGTGTGTTGAGGGCAGGGTAGAAGTAAGGAGCTGGTGTTGGAGAAGTTGCCCAAGAAGAGAAAGTGACTTCTGCCCAGAAGAGCCAAAATAATTTACTTGGCCATGTATTACTTTCCTAGGACTGCCATAACTAAAAGCACACACTGTGTGGCTTTAATAGCAGAAATTTATTTTCTCACAGGTCTGGAGGTTAGAAGTCCAAGATCAAAGTATTGGCAGGTTTGGTTTCTTCCACGGTCTCTCTCCTTGGCTTGCAGATGGCTGCCTTCTCACTGTAATCTTTTTGTGCGTGTGTTGCTGTGTCCAAATCTTCTCTTTTTATAAGGACACTGGCCATATTCCATTACAGCCCACCCATATGAACTCATTCTACCTTAATTACCTCTTTAAAGGCCCTATCTCTAAATACAGCCACATTCTGAGGTACTGGGGAACATTAGCACTTCAACATATGATTTTTGGGGGACATAGTTCAGGCCCTACCAAGCAAGGAGAGGGGCATGTTTGCACACGTAGGATCAATGTGGGAACTGGATCACAGACTTCCCAGCTTTCCTCAGAGGAAGCTCGCTTTTGCTCACACACATGGGCCACAGTAGTTCTTTCAGAGAGCAGATGGTGAAGCTTTCCCTTTGTTGGTAGCCAGTACCTCCCTTGGTGCGCATTCACCAGGAGCAACCTCTTGTGGTTGCCAAAGACTTGCTCAGTTT
The DNA here is from genome assembly GCF_054644295.1 of Miniopterus natalensis. NCBI lineage: Eukaryota > Metazoa > Chordata > Mammalia > Chiroptera > Miniopteridae > Miniopterus > Miniopterus natalensis. Next base: position 57,290,504 of record NC_142090.1, on the reverse strand, counting down.
CCATATCATTTATGCCACTTGTATCTCTCTCCTTAGACAACCTAAGCCTAAGAAAAGGATACGTAATGGGAAGGTGATGGGTGGAAATCCTCTACACCTATACTGAGGGGGGCAAATAAACCAGCTTGGGGCCCATGATTTGGGACAATTATTAATGACACTCCAGTTACAAGTATTTCGTATATTTTATTTATAAAAAATTATACAAATACGTGTATAAGTATGCCTGACTCAGACTCTCCAAGACAATGTAAACTTTTAAAATATGCCTGATTAAAGGAAGAAATAGTCAACTGTAGTCACGAGGAACAGAAGAGGTTAGAAACAGAGTTAAAGAAGTAGAAAGCATGAAGTACCTACTCTCCCATTTATCAAAAGTGCAATGCACCAGACTTTGAATATTCCGTGAAAACATTATTTTGGTGTGTTTTTACAAGAAATGGTCAGTGAGGCTTGCTTCTTAGAGGTTTTAGGGGTATAGGGATTGGTGCCTCACTCAGCCTTTAAATGCAAAGCTGGGATCCATGGCCAAGGCCAGTGCTGGGACTGCTTGGATGGTGTCACTCCCAGACGGAAATTAATAGAGTCTGGCAGTGTGTGTTGTGCTTGGCCAATGCCTTCAAGTCTGCATGTGGTAGGAATAAGTCTGCATGTGGTACAAGGTCCTGGTAGCCCTGCTGCTGTGAACTGTGGGGAAATCTCAGTAACTACGAAGACAGTGCCAAGCTGCCTCATGGGAGAGGTGGGGAGGGAAGTGAATTTGCAGGAGCAAAAATAATGTTCCTCATTCTGTATCTAGCAAGGTTTGTCACCTTTTCACATTGCTCCCTTATGTTTTCTCATTAGCCTAAAATACTCCAAAAAGATTGTTGTTGGCTGTGACATAACTGGCTAGGCATGAGATGTAGGCTTTTAGATTTACAATCAACTCTTGACATTTACCAGGATGTTGTAGGGCCATTTGAAAAAGTTCAAATTCTTTCTTTAAAAAAATTCATTTTTATTGTTGACAGTATTACAGATGTCCACCATTTCCCTCCCTTTGTTCCCCTCCATCCAGCCCCTACCCCAGGCCTTCTCCACACTATCATCTGTGACCATGGGTTATGCATATATGCATACAAGTTCTTTAGTAAATCTCTTCCCGCCCCCCTCCCCTCTGAGATCTGTCAGTCTATTCCATGCATCACCATGGAATTTGTTGACAAGGAAAAGACTACATAGCATGTTGAAAGGCATCTACCTCTGGGCTCACTCACCCTTTATCACAGTGTTTCTCAAAAGGTATAGAATCTCCTGGAGGCTTGTTAACAATGTAGTTTCCCTGACCCCACATCAGGTCTACTGAATCCAAATCTCTCTTTTTTTCCCAAACACTTTGAATGATTCTTATGCACACTACAATTTGAGAAACACTATATCTATTATTCCAACTTGCATCTGAACAAAATTGTGTGTTACAACAACTCATGAACCTTCCTAAACTTGTTTGCAAAGAGATGCAGTTATAAATGTAATATATGAAAATGCTTAGGCTCTAATAACTACTGTCTCTGTCAGCAACAGAAGCAGCAGAGAAGACTTGGAGACGTCTATTTGTTTATTTTTTTAAATCCTCACCAGAGGATATGTTTTTACTGATTTTCAGAGAGAGAAATATCAGTGTGAGAGGGGAATATAGATCAGTTGCCTCCTGTACATGCCCTGACTGGGGATAGAACCCACAACCCAGGTATGTGCCCTGACTGGGAATCAAACCCACAGCCTTTTGGTGTACAGGGTGACGCTCCAACCAACTGAGCCACCTGGCCAAGGCCGAGAGTCTTTTTTTAATTTGCCCATTTGCTCTCCATTCTCTTTCTTCTTCCCCTTATCAATAAATAACAAATATGAAACATAAAAGAAATAGGAAAAAGGCAAAAGACTTTTGAAACAATTCGTCTTGTGTTGAAAAGTACCCTGAATGTTGTGAGAACTTCATAGGACTTAAAAAAACACTCAGGTGAACAGAACTGTATTAATCATAACAATCTTTGGTTGGTGACACTTATCATCATTGGTCTATATATGGCACCCCGCCCTTCCAAGAAATCACTTTTAAAGGAAGAACTAGAAATTTATCAATAAATTACATTTACTTCTGTGTGCTTCTCCTATTCCATTTCCATAGAACCCTCAGATGTATACACTATCCTAAATTTTATTTTCCTTTTTTTTTTTTTTTTTTAAAGTATTTATCCCATGTATTTATATGCCAAAAAATATACAGGGTGGGGCAAAAGTAGGTTTCCAGTTGTATTATTTTCCATGTGAACAACTGTAAGCCTACTTTTGCCCCCACCCTGTAAAATCAATTTTATCAGGGTTTTTTTTTAAACTTTATTTTTATTGTTTACTCTATCACAGATGTCCCCATTCCAACCCCCCTTTGCCCACCCCCACCCAGCCCCGCTGCCCACCTCTGGCCATCACACACTGCTGTCTGTGTCTATGGGTTATGCATCTGTGCTCTTTGGCCAGTCCCTTCCCCTTCTTTATCAGTCCCCCCAGCCCCCTCTGACAGCTGCCAGCCTGGCTCCATGGATCCAGGCCTCTGTATCTACTTTGTTTATTTTTTTGAGTTGGAGAATTTTCTATCCATAAGGACAGAAAAATATTAACCACACCTTTCTTCCAGTTTTTTAAAGGTTTTCTTTGAATAGTAATGTTTTAATACATCTGGAGGAGCTGACTAGTATGTTTGGGGTGAGGTAAAGAATCTATTTATGAATTTATTTATTTTTATGTGGATAACCTTTTCTTTCTTTCCTTCTTTCTTTCCTTCTTTCTTTCCTTCTTTCTTTCTTTCTTTCTTTCTTTCTTTCTTTCTTTCTTTCTTTCTTTCTTTCTTTCTTTCTTTCTTTCTTTCTTTCTTTCTCTCTCTCTTCCTTCCTTCCTTCCTTCCTTCCTTCCTTCCTTCCTTCCTTCCTTCCTTCCTTCCTTCCTTCCTTCCTTCCTTCCTTCCTTCCTTCTTTCTTTCTTTCTTTCTTTCTTTCTTTCTTTCTTCTTCTTTCTTTCTCTTTCCTTCCTTCCTCCCTCCCTTCCTTCCTTCCTTCTTTCCTTCCTTCCTTTTTTCCTCCCCTCCCTCCCTCCCTCCCTCCCTCCCTCCCTCCCTCCCTCCCTCCCTCCCTCCCTCCCTCCCTCCCTCCCTCCCTCCCTCCCTTCCTTCCTTCCTTCCTTCCTTCCTTCCTTCCTTCCTTCCTTCCTTCCTTCCTTCCTTCCTTTTTCAGCTCCTTTTCTCCCACAATCCTTCCTTTCTCCACTGAATGGCCTGTCACTGCTGCCACCTATCAAAATTCCACATATAGTCTGGGCTTATTTCTGGGTTCTGTTCTTTTCCATCGGTCAGTTTTTCTTTCCTTATGCTAATATCATATTGCCTTTTCAGTACAGCATTGTAATGAGTCTATATATATGGTGGGACACATCTCCTTGCTTTTTTTCTGAAGTATTATTCTTGGCTCTTTGCTCTCCCATTTTTATAATTCTAAAAAAAGCTCCATTGGCATTTTGATTGGAGATGCATTGAATTTATATATCAATTTGAGGAGAATTGGCATTTTTATGGTATGAAGACTTCCTATATATGAGGGTGGGGATAGATTTCCATTTATTTAGGCCTAGTTCAATGTTTTTATTAAAGTTTTATAGCACATCGTTTGTAATGTATTTTATAGTTTTTTGGTTCTATTTTAAATATTGTCTTAAAACATTTTCTAATTTTCTGCTATCGTGCTGGATAGGTGACGTTACATTTGTCTCAGGGAATCACATGTAGAGGTTATACATAGCCATCTGTCCCTCACAGGTGGTGATACATTTAATTGCTTGATTTATCCACTCTATAATTACAGCTTTCCTCCACTCCTTGCAACTAATAAATAGTCTGTGAGGAGACATGAAGAGCATGCAAGTACCCTCCTCCTCGAGTGTTTGGTATGAGAGTCAGTTTCAGATTTCTCTCACCCTGTTCAGGGATTAACGTGCAGCTATATCACGGGGCTTGTGGCATCTGTGTGTAACTTTGCCCTTTCCTGGTCTGCTGGCCTACCCTGATCCCCATTTACTCAGACTCCCAGCAACTCAAGAACCAACTCCCCATTTCTGGCAGTTGTCTGGTATTTCCACCTATGGCCTTGGGTAGTTCTGCTTAGGCTGTAGACTCTTAACTCTCCCATTCCCAGCATTCGCTGTTTAAAGCTCAGGTCTGGATACCTTGAAAGCTTTTCTATTTCCTGTAAGTCCAGAGTGCCATAGGCATGAGATCTGGTGGGAGCAGAACAGAAAGGTCTCTCAGAACTTCTAGTTAGTCTTGACCTTGGAAGCCAATGGCCTCTGGGAAAATTATAGTATGATTTGTCGTTTTATGAAAATATTTTTCTCAGTATTAAGTTAACTCATTCCTGTCTGATATCATATGTGAAGCACTAAGCATTAAAATAAAGAAACAGAATTAGATAATTTACTTCTTCCATTGACGGATATAATGGGTTAGGGAAACCCAGATGTTTCTGAAATGTTAGAATGCTCCAAAGTTGAGGTCAGCAAGGTTGTTTCTTAAAACCTATGAAAGGCAGAAAACTAGGCTGAGATGATCTCTAGATCTAACCCAGGGTGATAATACCTGAGTCCTTTAAAACAGTTTTGAAACACACAGGTATCATAACTTGAAAGAGGCTATGAAGTGAATTGCTATTTCTTTCACAATTTTTCTTTACTTTTAGGAACATTTCTTTTCATGTGCTTCATGAATAAAAGGAAAAACAGTTTTAGAGGGTTTTAAATTGTCGTGCACATTAAGATAAATGTTAGATTTTCTCTCTTTTATTAAGGAGACAGCTATAGTTCAATTTCTTTCACTTATTTTCTAATAGCACTGTCTGACTTGAAAGATTTCAAGTTGAAAATCTATAGGGAGTGAACAGAAAATACCACTGGGATTATTTGAATTTCTGGAGGCAATGTCAATGTAGAGGGTTTTTTGTTTATTTTTTTTAAAAACATAGTCATTATTAAAAGGAATTGATTAGCTACATACATTTAATGATTCACTAATTTTGAGGGGCATTTTGGTTCTTGAAACTCTCAAGTAACTTGGGTTTTTTGGTTAAAAAAAGCCACCTGACCGAACAGTAATTACTTTTGTACTTTAAAAACTATTTTGAAATAGGATAAATAAGTCTATACTTACTTTACTCCCTTTCCTACCTGAAGGCAGAAATACAAGTCCTATGGCAGCTATTCCCTGCCCCCCTCAAATCTAAATCTGGATTTATTTTAACAATGTTATCAGAACACTTTTTTGCAGTTGTATTATTTTGTTATATTTGGGGACCTGACTTAGTTTCCTGGGCTGCCATAAGTAATCACTACAACCCTGGTGCCCTAAAACAATAGTAGTGTGTTCTCTCACAGTTCTGGAGACCTGAAGTCTGAGGCCAGGTGCAGTCGGGGCTGTGCTCCCCCTGCCCACTCTGGGGGAGAATGCAGTCCTTGCCTCTTCTGGAGGTTGTTGACATCCTTCATGTTCCTTGCCCTGTGCCTGCGACAGTCCGCTCACTGCCTCCATGGCCATGTCCCTCCTCCTCTTTGTGTGGCTTCTTCTCTGTGTGTCTGAGTCTAAACCCCTCTGCTTCTTTCTTATGAGGATACAGATGACTGCATTCAGGGCCCACCAGGGGGACCTGGAAGAAGTCTCCTCTCTCCTCCAGCCTCCAGCCTCCCTCTAGTACCCATTACTGGAGTATCTAAGAGACCCAGCTGGCAGAGGTGAGAGACAGTCTGCGGAGTCCCAGCCCCAGCCCCACAAAGCTGAACGTAGAGAGGGGGTAGGTTTGGAGCTGAGAATCCGTAGTTTAATAACCATCTCAAACTTGGTTGGATAATATATAAATGAAAACTAATGGGATAATTGATCTAAGTCATTTTAACTGTAAAGCACTAAGTCTTGTTTGCTTTCGGAAGCCTTGTTTAACTTGTTTGGAGTGAGTGAAAGGCAGACTGCTTGGGAAGGGGTGCCGCCTGGTTATTGAGAGGAGAGAGGACAGTCGTGCTAACTGCTCATATGATTCAATTGCTAGACTTTCGAGGTAGGGGAGCAGCATTTCTGGAATTGAGGTGGCAGGTGTCTGGGGCCTTTAGGCCCTGTTGGTGGGGAGGGGTGGGTAGAGAGAGGATGCTCTGTATGACGTTATCAGGATGTGGTGGTGGCTGCACTGAAAGAAGATGCTCTGCCCAGAAGGACCAAGAGCTATGCTCAGTCTCGAACATCATTTAGAACTGCTTCCAAGTGCCCCACTTAGTCATAAAATGGATGCAATTTGAGAAAATTATGCCCCTGGCAAGCTATTTTACCAGAGTGGGTAGTTTGATATTTTCCAGTCATGTTTCATCTTGAATGGAGACTTCTTTTAATAAATAAGGTTTGCTGTCGACATGCCTCAGGAAAGATGCTTTCTTGCCCTCCCACGCTGCCTCTCACCTTTGTACAGAGCCCAGCAAGCGGTAAGTCCCTGCATGTAGACTCAGAGCACGCCTTTTGTGATAATTGTGCACCTTGACCTGGACCATTTGCTTCTTGCCCCAAGCACATATAGTTGGGAAGGTGCAGGTCTGCAGCACCACTGAAATGACCTAGTATCTCTCCAGAGGGGCAGAGGACTTGTGTGAAAACTCTGGCTCTTTGGTGATCTCCCCAGGTACCTGGGGAGTCTGGATTCCCAACACCCGCTGGGGTGTCCTGGAAGGTATGGCTCTGTGGGTGTATATGTCCGCTAGTCTTAGCGGCATTTTCTCCAAAGATACCCTTTGTTATCATGCTCATCAGAACCCCCCTTAGAAGTTGTGCTTTCTGCCATGCTTTCACTTCTTGCTCCTTTCATGGCCACCCCGCTATGTCTAAAAAACGTAAGCTAATTAGAAATGTAAGTTTTCCAGAAGATGTGTACCCGATGCGAATGCCCTCCTCAACTTGCGTAGGCTCCGCTGCTCTTCCTGACCTCGAGCACTGGTCCCTGCCTTGCTCTGTCCCACCTGCTTGTTTGATTCCTGAGTTCTCAGGAAGGGAAGGGAGTGGTGTGGAGGGAAAGAAAGGGAAGACTAGGAGGAACTCTGAATCTGAAAAATTTTATTGTGTGTTTACTGAGGGTGTTTTTTTTTTGTTTTCTTTCAAGGAGTTTTAAAGATTGGGGCTAGAGGCGGGAGTGGGGAGGCAGTAGAGGACCAGGAGGCAGAGACCCCCACTCTAGCAAGCGGGGGAAAGAATAATATGGGCTCATGGGAGCCTTCCTCAGCGGTGGGCCACCCAGTGACACAGTAATGTGAGGACAAGAGCCTTTGCACAGAGGGCAGGACTCACATCTCAGACGGGTGCTCATGATGCCTAGCAATCCCTCCACACTCCCCTTGCATGTCTACTCTCCACCTCTCTGTTTCATTCGGTGCTGAGATAGTTGCCCTGATACTTCAGTAAGAGGGATGGAGTCACCAGATTAGAACTTTTTTGTACTCACATCTCCAACTCTGTCTACTCACCTGCATTATTTGTACCGTTTTCATTTGTTTGTTTGTTTGTTGCTTTCCCTGGTGTGCCCAGGCCCCAACCAGAGTCAAGCTCTCCACCCTCTTTGTGCCCTGAATGATCTCATTTCTTTTTGTCTTTTCAGAACTTTGCGTCTATAGTTCTCTCTTTTATTTGATCAATTCCCTTTATTCTGCTGGTTTATTTCTATCAGCACCCTACCTTCAAAACAGTATAAAACTTCCCACCCAATGCCTCGTCGAGGTTCTTAGATTCTGCTTATGTCCTAAGGCATGTTCAGCCCTGGGATAATACTGTGTCTTCTGCACGTCTCATCCACGGTGTCTTGACATAGTGTGTTTTGACAAGATGCAAGGTGTGTTGCAAATAATGTTACTATTAATTATGGATGTATTAAAATTTGTAGTTGATTTACTTGTACAATTAGAGTGGAGTTAGTAACCCTAGTAATGTCACTCATTCACTAACATTATTATTATTATTAATTATATTATTATTCACTCTCTTGGTGGGAAATAAGGAAATGAAGTGAAAGCTTTCACACTAAGAATAGGCGTGTGTCCTCTGTGGGAGTAATTGTTATGACTGAGGAAAAGTTTTGTTTCCCTGAGCCATTCACTAGTTTCACGCATTTCTCACGTTATGTAGAAAATTTCTTCTTTCACTAAGCAGGTAGTTTCAGAATTTTATTTTCTTCTTTATGGACATTCCAAGAAGACTAATTTGCTTTGAAAAGGTGATGTCACTAGGTGGATATTTAAAAAAAGTATTTTGGGGGAAGCTCATACTTTGCTTATTTAAAACAATATAGTGACTAAGAAGGACTTAGAGCCAGACTGAGAACCCTAAACTAGAAAACAGTAGCTGGAACTTCAACTAATTAAACTGCCAGCATTTTTTTACTCAGCTACAAATCACAGTAATTAAAAAGCAAACAAACTAAGAGACAAAAATAAATCACAAACCAGCTTTAAGTTTTCTAAAACAACTACAGTAGATTATCAAAATATCCTAGCAGCTGAAGCAGGATTTCATTCAATATGAGACCCAGCTCGAAACCAGTGTTTTAACAGTGACACAAACTCATGATGTTTGAAGTGCAAGACAAACACGGGACAACTTCAAGTTCCTGGATGGCAAGTTCAAATTCCTGGGTTTGTAAACCCCTTGAGAGCCAAGGATAAGACAGTGCTGGGCACTTGTCACATGCTCAATAAATGCCTGTTAATTGGCTCAAAAATTCATTCTGTTATAGTTGGCTAAATTCATGATCACTGCTCAGCTTCACCTCTCAGCTGTAAATTATAGGTGGAATTCATCAGTTAAGAATTCGGGCAGCCTTTATGTACCCCCTTTGTTATTATTTCTTACTTGGCTTCAACTTCTCTTCCTTCTGAACTCCTCCCATATCCCTGAGGTAGAGACAGGGACATGTAACTCTCTTCCCTGTGCAGCATTATTATAAGTAATAGGATTTACAGCTTTAAATTTGAGCCTTGGCTTATGGATGAAGAAAGAATCGAGAAGTGGCAGTGCCAGAGTTTTCAACAGGTCTTAATTGTTCTTATGTTCAGCAGCTTAGTGTTCGGGGTGCATAAGCTTCTTAGAAATTCCGCATCTCATTCTGGGTTATATGATCTGATATAAAGTGCTTCCATGCTCCACTAAGGTGCCGGGAATTATTTTCCTAAAAGAGAAGACTGAAGTTAAATGTCTGTCAAATGGGACTTGGTTCTCCCTTCTTGTTTTGAATTATTCTTGAGGTCACCAAGTACAGAGGAGCCCTGCCTTCTACTGGCAAGACTTTTCATGACAATTGTGCATGAATTTTATTGACAACAATGAATTTCCAGTTTCACTTAGAGCAGATGGTATACTTCCTTAAAGTGCTGAAGCTCTAAGCAGTAACGAAGTATACAAAGAAAAGGAAAATTGCTTCACTGGTCAATACGCCTGATTTGTTCTTCACCAAAGAAACTTACTTGCTCTGTGAGGCCAAATCAACAGGTCTGGAATTAGCCTGAGGTATCCTTCTGAAATAAGAATGTGCCTGTGCTACACTGGCTCCTGGCCACGGCATGAAACAGAGGAAGTGTTACTTTGTAAGCACGGACCAGGAGTTCAGGGGTGGTTTGCGTCATCTTGTTAGCATTGTTCCTGATTACAGCGAGACTGGTGATTTGCTTGGTCTCAGTGAGACTCAGGGAGGGCTTTCCTGTGGAGGCTAATGATGTGGCGGGATTATGCTTTCATAACCAGCAAACTTAAAAAATAAACAAGTAACCCAGCTGAGGCTCCAGGTTAGGCTTTCTGGTTCCATTGAGTCCCATGCACATACTGGTGGTTCCTGATCCAAGAGAGAAAGAGCAGTTTTACAGAAGGAGGGCGAAGGAGCTGATACCCAGCCTCCCCTGAGCCCTTGCTGTGAGGCAGCTTTTGGCTGAGATGCATGTCCTTACTTAATGCTGTCGCTATATTGTATCCTTTAAAAAAATTCCATGCCCAGCTGGCATGGCTCAGTGGTTGAGTGTCGACCTATGAACCGGGAGGTCATGGTTCAATTCCCAGTCAGGGCACATGCCCGGGTTGTGGCTCAATCCCCAGTAGGGGCATGCAGGAGGCAGCCGATCGATGATTCTCATCATTGATGTTTCTCTCTCTCTCTCCCTCTCCCTTCCTCTCTCTGAAATCAATAAAAACATATTAAATTTTTTAAAAAACAATTCTAGACATTGTAACTTTATTTAAAAAATACCAGAATTTTGTAGATATTCCGACTGACTGGCTCTACTTGATTTTTTGAACTTCTGTTTCCAATTTTTTAAAAATAAAGACTAGTTTTTTAAAGAACAGTTTTAAATTCACAACAAAATGAAGGAAAAGGTAAAGAGATTTCTCATATATTCCACTGCCCACATAAGCAATAGCCTCCCCATTATCCAATGGACCACCAGAGTGGTGGATTGTTACAACTGATGACACTGAATTGACACATCATAATGACACAAAGTCTGTGATTTACCTTAGGGTGCACTCTCTCTTTTTAAAAAGTTTTTAATATATCTTTATTGACTTCAGAGAGAGGAAGGGAGAGGGAGAGAGAGAGATAGAAACATCAATGATGAGAGAGTCATTGATCGGCTGCCTCCTGCATGCCCCTGACTGGGGTTGGAGCCCCCAACCCAGGCATGTGCCCTGACTGGGAATCAAGCTGGGATCTCCTGGATCCTAGGTGGATGCTCAACTGCTGAGCCACGGCCAGCTGGGGTTAGGGTGCATTCTTGGTTGTACTCTAAATGTATAATGTGAATGTGTCTACCATTGTAATATCCTACAGAGTATTTTCACTGCTCTAAATATCCTCTGTGCTCTGCCTGCCTTTTGGCCCCAATCCCTGGCAACCTCTGATCATTTCGTCTCCATAGTTTTGCCTTTTCCAGAATGTCATATAGTTGGAATCATACAGTAGGTAGCCTTTTCAGATTGGCTTCTTTCACTTACTAACATGCACTTAAGTTTCCTCTGTGTTTTCTCATAGCTTGATAGCTCATTTCTTTTTAGCTCTGGATAATATTCCATTGTCTGAATTTACTACAGTTTATCCATTCACCTACTGGAAGACACGTTGGCTGTTTCCAAGTTTTGGCAATTGTGAACTAAGCTGTGAAAAAATGCATGTGAAGATTTTTGTGTGGACGTCAATTTTTAACTCCTTTACATAAACACCAAGGAACACAGTAGCTAGATTGTACTGTAAGAAGATGTTTTAGTTTTGTAAGAAACCACCAAACTGTCTTCCAACGTGGCTGTGCTATTTTTCATTTGCATCCACAATGAATGAGAAGTACTGTTGCTCCACATCTTTGACAGCATTTGGTATTGTCAGTGTTCCAGATTTTGGCTATTCTAATAGATGTGTAGTAATATTTAATTGTTTTAATTTGCATTTCCCTGATGCCATATGATGTGGAGCATCTATTGTGTGCTTTTCTGGAAAAAAAGCATTGCCATTCTGGATCCTGTGAGTCTTCTTCAGCAATTATATCCTGTTTAATGGCCACACTAGAGCACTACTCTTGGCTGTTTCTTTTGTTTCCTTGCAGAATATATTATTTGTATCTTTAAAATTTTTAGAGATTCAAATTAAACCATCAATAATTTTGACACTTTGCTTTTAAAACTAAATTAAAGGAAACAATAAAAATGCAAATATCCTTGGGGTAAATTTTTAAAAAACCTTGTAACTCTTTGTAAAATTTATATTATTTTACAAGTGTTTCAAATTGCAGCAAAGTTAAATATCATTTGTGGTAATTTCCTGGGCGCCTCTAATGAAAAAGTTAGAGATGCCTGTAGAATGTATGACAGCCCAAGTGACAGGAATATTTAGGGCATTTTGAATATGCTGTATATTATTCAATGCATGTCATATGTTCCCTCCCATTTTCCTTCATGTTTAAAATTTGTACAGAATTTTCTTTCAAAAGTATGTATTCTCCTGAAATCCATTCTTCAAGATTATATTTGAATTAGTCTACCACTTTACTTAAGTGAGGCCCTGAGCAGTAGCCCATTTGTTCTGTTTTTAGCATATATGCTTGTAAGGTTGACTGCATTTCATGACATGCCATTAGACTAAACCCCTTTAAATGGTTGTTCTTGCTCTGTTAAGAGCCAGGGGTATTTTGCTCTTGGCAATTGGTGCTGAGAGTAGAGTATGGCCATCCTAGCCCTGAAGGAATGGTATGATGGACAAATGAGGGGCCAAGTAACGGAAAATCATCTTCCAAGGTAAATAGACAAGTTTTAGCCTCTCTTACTATGTGGTATAGAGGTGTAGTAGAAGCTCGTATAGTTAGGATCTTACTATTCCAATGCAATCAAACCTCACAGTGAAATAGCAAACCCGCTTCCTAATATTTTCAAAAGTCCCTTGCACAATGTTGCTACTTTGGATTTACCAAACAAGGAATTTCTTAATGAATAGCTTTTAAGAATCTAATTCGTGGAAAGTAGAGGAGCAGAAGGGGTGTGTGTGTGTGTGTGTGTGTGTGTGTGTGTTTGTGTGTGTTCATCCCATACACTGTATAACCTGGCTCACACACCTGCTATTGTCTATGAAAGCAGGCCCACTCATTTTTTCCCATCACATTTCCTCAATTTTAATATTTTGCATGGGGTTAACTTTTGAGATTTAAATGTGAGAACACATTTATGGTTTAGTTGGCTTCCTACAGAACTTCTGTCCTGTGGATCAATGGAATTCTCTCTTCTTATGTGTGTTATAATATCTCTTACCTTTAGCAACCCTTTTAAAATGTCTCTTTGATATGTGATTTGGGATATTTAATAGTGTCTACTATACTGTCATATGCATGAACTTGGACTCATGAAAAGAGTCAATCTGACAGAAGCATGAAGTCAAGACCCCCTAAAGAGCTTCACAATACCATTAGAAACTGAAAGGGCAGTGAGGGTCTTAGGGCAGATTTGGGAGTCATCCAGCATTCATCAATACGGTGTAGTGGGGAATATCAAAGACTCATGGAGGGAATGACAGTTTTGTTCCAGTGAGTCCTTGTTCAGTTCAACTGCAGTGAACTTCCACTTGAACACCTACCTTCACAGTTACTTCTCACTCTGCTCATGAGACAGTTTGTGAAACACACTGAGGGCAACGCTCTGTTCCCTCCTTCAGCTTCTGTCAGGCCAAACTGTTCAAGGAAGATGATGCTGACAGGAAGTAGAAGAAACTTGACTTAAAATCAGAGAGGACACAGAAATTATGCCCACTTAGCCAACTATGGTCAGACCATTCAGTAAAATCATGCTTTTCACAAAGATGGCAAGAAATTTAAGAAATTCTCTTCCCATAATCTTTAACATCTGGCTTTCAATTAGCAGAAATTCTTCAAAATTTTTAAAATAAGAATATCCCAAATCAACAGAACTTTTTAAAACAAAGCATATGAAAAGCTGATACAGAATGTATCAGCTTTATGTTCATCCATCTGTGCTATAACAGATTGAATGAGGGTAAGACAAATAGGAAATTCATTAAGAAGTCTGTGTAGTGCACTTATGCTTAATGTTTCACTTTTTTTCTATCACAATTCAGCACAAGGCAAGATCAATAGAGCCTAGATCCCTCATGTGAAGTATGTAACATAAAATTTAACTATTCTCAACACACACACACATGCACACACACAAACACACACATGGCTAAAGTCACCAACATAAAGGATGCTAAAACAAAAACAAAATAAAACAAAACCCAGAAATATACAAAATATTTTATGTATGAATGACTGATATTTAAGGCCCCCTGTTTTCAACATAAGTGCTTTAGAGTAATAGACATTAACAATTTTTAGTTCCTATCATATGCTTTGTGTTTTACTTATAGTTCTTATTTAATCCTATAATGGCCATAGAAGTCAGTTGTTATTAGGTAGTTTTTTAACTTTTAAAAATAAATGTAACTATACTATATTTATTATTTTGGGTCTTTTTCTTTCAATATTTTATTTTATTATGTAGCAGATTTATTCCATGTAATCATGGTTTGTTCATTTTTATTCCTGTGTAATAGTCCATTGTATTAATATACTTCAATTTATTTACTCATTATATTGTTGAAGAACATTAAGATTGTTTTTGGTTTTTGGCTAATGCTAATAATACTTTAACGAACATTCTTCTTGGACATGTGAATACATTTCTATTGTCATAGAAATTGTCTATTTTATTGTCAGCTTCAGTTGTATATTGAAGCTGACTCCTACTAGCTCATAAGAGCTAATTATGCTCATCTCTTCCCAACTCTGAGTTCAGTGACATTTTGTTGGTAGCTTGGAATCAGCCATCATAGGAATGTTTACTTCATGGAAATCAGCAAATGCTACAAATAAGAAGTCCTACCTTAACCACTGACCACTGAATCACACGGGCCAGGGCTCTTTACTAGTTTTCATAAGGTTGTCTGTTAAGAAATTGACTTATAGGAATGCTTTATATCGTATTCTGGATATGAGTCTTCTATTGAATTTATATGTTACAAACATTTCCTGCTTTGAACTTGCATTTTTACTTTAATAATGGTATCTTTTGATGGACAGAAGTTTTCAATTTTAGTTTAGTACAGTTTATCAGCCTTTCCCTTTGTGGTTAATACTTTTTGTGTTTTTTTAAAGAAGTCCTCTATTTTGAGGTCATGACGATATTCTCTTACAGGATTATCTAGGAGCTATATTGCTGCCGTATACATTAGATATAAAATTTACTTGAAATTGCTTTTTATGTTTGTTTGCTTTGTGTTTATGACAAGGGTCAAATATCAACTTTCAAATATGTATGTAGAATTGTATCAACATCATTAATTGAAAAGATTTTTCTTCATTCACCTTTATAACAAAGACAACAATTGTTGTATATCAAGTATCCACGTAAGTGTGGGTCTGTTTTTGGACTATCCCTTCAACTGATCTATTTCATTGATCTGTTTGTCTTTCTTTGAGGCAGTACCTCATTGTCTTAATTACTGTTGCTTAATAATAAGTCTTAAAATCTAGGAGACAAATCCTCTCATCTTATTAATCTTCAATAGGGTTTTGGCTACTCTTGGCCTTTGGTCCTTTACATTTATGCCTAAATTTTTAGGATACACTTGAAAATGTCAAATGTTAAGTTTTAATCCCTCTCTCTCTCTCTCACACACACACACACACACGCACCCCTCCCTCCTCAACACACAATTCTATCTATGTTTTCATTAGGAACAGTGGTCCCATTGACATTTGATGTAATTACTTATTTAATTTTATTGAAATTGATGAACTTATTAAATGTTTTATATTGTCTATGCTGTTCAATATTTTTCTATCTATTCTTTCATCTTTTTGATTGATTACATATTTTTATTATTTCATTTGTTTTCCCTGCTGGTTTAGAAATTAAACCCTTTTTTTCTATTCTTTTAGTGGTTTTCTGAGAAATTACACAGGCACCATTTACTTATCAATGTCTGATATTGACATTTTTCACCCTCTTCTTAGAAGAAGCAAGGGCTCTTAAATACTTTAAATCCATTTGAATATCTCCCAACTATGTTGTCACATATTTTACTTCTATTCCAATATATAATATTGGTTTTTACAATTACTATATAGTTACTATATCTTCATATATATCTATCTATATATTTATATATAGTAAACATACTATATGTGAATATATATGTGTATCTATGTCTATCTCTACCTATCTCTATCTCTGTCTTATCTTTTCTCATTACTTTCCATTTTTTCTGCACTTTTGAGTTTCATCTGGAATTATTTTCTCAAAACCCCATGTTATTTCCTTTTGTGCAAGTCTTCTGATGATGAAGTCTCTCAGTTTTTGTTTTTCTCAAAAATGTATTTTACCTTATGGTTGAATAATATGTTCTGTGTATATAAAATTCTAAGTTGAATTTATGAATATTAGCACTTTAAATTTTATTTTAAAATATTAAATATATAATAATTATTAAATAAAATGATTCCCTTCAATTATTTCTATTGAAAAGTCTGCTATTATTAATGTTTGCTTCTTTGAAGGTAATGTATTTGTTCTCTGGTTGTTTTTAAGATTTCCTCTTTTTTGATTTCATCAGTTTTATTTTTATGTACCTCAATGTAGTTTAAAATTTTTTTTATCTTGCTGTCATTTATAGTGCTTTTGGCTCCGTGGCTTGATTTTTTAAATATCAGTTTTGGAAAATCCTCAGCTATTATTTCTTTATTGTTTCTAGCCAATTATTTCTTTTGTCTTTTCCTAAAACTTCTAGTGCATCTATGATTGCTCTCTTCACTGTATGCTTTTTGTCTTTATCACGTCATTGTCTATGTCTTCTGTCTCTTTGTAATTTGTGCTGACATTTTCTTCCGACCTCTACTTAATTTTACCTCTTTAGCTCTGTTTCATCCACTGAATTCTTAATACCTTTATTTAAATTTTCAGGTCTAAAATTTTATTTGGCTCTTTTTTTCTTTTTCTTTTTCTTCTGTTTTTTCCATCACCATTTATCCTCTCTGTTCCCTCTTCCATCTCCACCCATCCCCATCGCCCTCACAATCACCACACTGATGTCCATGTCCATGATGGTCCTTTAAAAAAAAAAGCAGCATTTTCAGCTTGGGCCGAGTAGCTCAGTTGGTTGGAGCTTTGTCCTGATAAGCCAAGGTTGCGGGTTTGATTTCCGGTCAGGAAACATACAAGAATCAACTCATGAATGAATAACTAAGTGGGACAACAAATCACTGCTTCTCTCTCCGCTCCCCTTCCTTTCTCTCAAATCAATAAATTAAGAATAAATAGATAAATAAAATAGTTTCCAGTTTTCTGCTAAAATGCTCAAATTTCTTCTATATTTCTTTGATCATAGTTATTTTCTAATTTAATGTTATTGTGATCAGAGAACATAATCAGTATGCATTCAATCCTTTATTGAAAATTTTAAATGTGATGCTGATCTGATCTATCTTGGTTAACATACCATACATATTTGAAGAGAGTGTGTACTTTGCAGTTGCTGCATACAGTGCTCTATAAATATCAATTAAGTCAAAGTACTTAATAGCATTGTTGAAATATTCTGTATTTTTACTAAATTTTTAATCTAGTATTTCTATCAATTGCTGAGATACAGGTGTTACTATCTCTATTTTTTCTTTTGTTTTGTAAATTTTTGTTTCATGTATTCAAGCTCCATCGTTAGATGAATACACAATATTGTTATGTCTTAAAGATTTTTGTGAAATCTTGTCTTCATTTGTGTTAATATTCTTAGTCTTAAATTCTACTTTATCTGATATTAAATATATATACTGATCCAGCTTTCTTAGGTTTATTTTTATATTCTTTTCCATCTATTTACTTCATATTTTACCGTATCTTTACATTTAAAGTATGTTTCTTGTAGACAGCTTAGAGTTGGGCCTTGCTTTTTAAAATTCATTCTGACAATTTCTACCTTTTATTGTGGTTTTGTATTCGTTAACATTTAATGTACTCATTGATGTGGCTTGATTTAGGTTTGTTTGTTGTGGTTTTTTTTTATACTGTCTGGTGGTGTTCTTTTCCTCTTTACTGCCTTTAAAAAAATAATTGAAGTGTAAAAAATTATATATATATTGGTTTTTAGTTATATATTTTTATATTTTGAATTTTTTAGTAGTTACTCTAGAGAATGCAATATATATGCTCAACTTTTTGTAATCTATTTAGAGGTAATATCATGCCACTTAAGGAAAAATGCAGAAACCTTAGAAACAAATAGGATTGTTTGCTTCCTTCCCTGATCTTTACATTATTGTTGTCATATATATGTTATTTATGTATTTTATAAACCTTGCACCTCAATGTTATAATTTTTCTTTAAACAATCATGTCTTTAAAGGATTTAAATAGAAATAATTTAAATATGAAGAAGAAATAGTCTTTATTTAGACCAACATATTTATAATTTCTGATGAATTTCATTACTATCTGCAAATGTGGGTTTCCATTTGGTTCTATTTTCATTCAGCCTGTAGAACATCTTTTAGTATTTCCTGTAAGGTAGGCATATTGCCAAAAAATGTTTTTCTTAGTTTTGTTCATTTTTAAATGTCTTGCCTTCATCCTTAGAGCATATTTTTGTTAGTTGTTAGATGTTAAATTCTGAGTTGGCAGTCTTTTGTTGTTGTTGTTTTTAGCACTTTAAACATGTTCTATTGTCTTCTATGGCCATTATTTCTGGTGAGAATTCATCAGTCATCTGAATTATTGATCTGATGTATGCAATGTTATAATTTTGATCTGACTTTTAAAATTTTTTTTCTCAGGTTTGATTTTAAGCAATGTGACTATGTTTTGCCTAGGTGTGGTTTTCTTTGTGTTTTTCTGCATGTGGTTTGATAAGTGTCTTGAATCAGTAAACTTATGTTTGTCACTGATTTTGGAAAAATTTCAGGCATTATTTCTTCAAATGCTTTTACTGTTCCATTCTCTTGCCCTCTCTTTTCCTTCTGAGTTTTCAATTTAGTGTACGCTAAACATTTTTTTTTTTTCCCCACTAATTCCTCTTAAGATTCTGTTTATAGTTTAAATGTTTTTTGTTCTTTGTTATTCAGATTATATAATCTTTTCTTTAATATGTCTTTATTGATTTCAGAGAGAGGAAGGGAGAGGAAGAGAGAGAGAGAGAGAAACATAGATGGTGAGACAGTCATTGATTGGCTGCGTCCTGCACGCCCCCTGCTGCAGATCGAGCTCGAAACCCTGGCATGTGCCCTGACTGGGAATCAAACCTTGATCTGCTGGATCCTAGGTTGATGCTCAACTGTTGAGCCACACTGGCTGGGCTGATGTTTTTTCTTATAGCTTCCATTTTCTGCTGAGATATTTTTATCTTTTCATTCATTATGAGCATATTTTTCTTTACATTATTGAGCAAAGTTATAATTGCTGATTTAAAATGATTTAAAAATAATTTTAATATTTCACCATCTCAGGGTTCTTTTTCTGTCCTTTCCATTGAAAACCTGTCTTATATTCTAATTCTTTGTATTCTGGATATTGAGAATGAGAGAGTCTCTTGATGTTGTTATATTTCCGTGAAGATTATTGACTTTAACTAGGTAGTTAAGTTGGAAAAAGTGCCTCTTCTGCTGTGGGTAGCAGCTCACATCTAAATTCTTTTATTTATTTATTTTTATTCTTACATGGTCTTTTGGTCCTCTGCATTTTTGTGGTTCAGGAGTCAGACAGAGATTTGAGCATACTTTATATACAGAACTAGACTAATTAATTCTTGCTTTCTTCTTCCTGAGACTTCTCTCCTTCCTTTGGAGTGGCTATAGTTGCCCTAAATTCTGTCATCTAGGAATTCAGTAAGCTGCAAGTTATATATTAAGATCTTAGCTGTCCTCCTTGTTACAGTTGGGGTTGTGCTCCAAGACTAAAAGCAGCAAAATCAGGAAACTCACCCTGTGTCACAACCTTCTTTCAGGTGTCATTTCCTTGCAGTGTCTGCCTACTTTCTCTTTTCTCTTTCGTGCTTTTAGGTAGCTCCTTTTTGCATTTTATCCAGTGTTCACAGCCTTTAACAGCTTCAGCGCACACCAGAGAATTATTTTAAAGTCTATTTCTTATAATTCCAATATCTTGATCTCCTTGCCCATTTTTCTTGTGTTTTTCCCCCGACTTTTAAAAATTTTCTTTGTGTCTTTTTTATCCTGCTGATTTATTATTATTATTTTAATATATTTTATTGATTTCAGAGAGAGGAAGGGAGAGGGAGAGAGAGAGAGAGAGAAACATCAATGATGAGAGAGTCATTGTTCGGCTGCCTCCTGCATGCCCCCGACTGGGGATCGAGCCTGCAACCCCGGCATATGCCCTGACCGGGAATCAAACTGAGGTCCCCTGGATCCTAGGTTGATGCTCAACTGCTGAGCCATGCCCAGCCGGGCATCCTGCTGATTTTTTATTATGTGCAAGACATTGTATTTGCAACATTGCTTACAAAAATGATTTAAGATCCAGGGTGATCTGACTTCAGAATTTCTGTCAGGGATTACCACAAATTGATTTTAAGACTGAGAGAATTTGAAGTTGAGCTTAAATCCCTTTGAGGACCTATGCACTTATGGTTCATTCTTACTTCTGGGGTGCAAATCTTTGGGAACCCAAATCAAAGTGAGGGGGTTTCACCAGGGCTCTCCCAAACTGCTAAATCTGGCCTATCCTTGTCCATAAACTTCCCCAAAGTTTTGCTTAATTAGTCTCTCAGCCTTTCAGCTGTCCTCTCAGGAGTTGCCATTCAGAAAAGAGGTACTCCATATGCCAGTGCTTTTGCTGGATCTATACCCCCCCCACCCCCCCACCCCCCCGGCCGAATTGTGGCCTGGAAATTCTTCACTTATTTGTTGTTATATCTTTGACATCTTCAGATTGCTGTTCTCAGTGGGATAGCTGGTCTGAAATAGCAAACCCATCACTACTCCCTGTTTTTTTGCATACCTCTCACTGGCATGTTTTTAAGAACTGCATATTTATTGGAAAGAGCTGTAAGCTCTCTCAGAAAGATGAATTTAAATGAAGTGAATGAGGTGTCTTTTTGAGAACTAATGTGGCATGTGGAATGAATGATTTGAATTAAAAAACTGAAAGGATTAGGCTACTTTTTCTTTAATGTAAAACATTAATCAAAGCCTATGTGTTGATGCAAGTTAGTATATTGAACCTATATTGAACCTGCATTCATAACTAATGTAGTAACTACCTTTTATTTTTATTAAGTGGAATAAATTATTGACAAAATAAGGAAGGTAACATGGTACACTGACATATTTTATTTTATAATCGTGTAACACTTGCTTCCGAGCATTTGTTTCTCCAAGTGATTATGGATACTGGTGAGGCTCCTTTTGTGTTACTCCCCAATTCCACGGTCCATTTCCTACCATATTTAAATATATTTACTATTTTGCATTTTTACTGCTCTATGTGTCTTAAAATGTACATAAATGTTCTAGTATTGTACGTAAGAGTTTGTAGCTTTCCTTTGGCACTCATGGTTACCTATTGAGATTATCAAAGATACATGTAGATCTAGTTTCTTCATTTTCCTGATGTTTAACATATTTTATGAGTAAAGCGCAATTCGTTTATCAATTTAATTCCTATTCACAGACTTTCAGTATTTTACTCATAAAAATATGTAGTGAATAAATTTAATTCTCTCCACATGTAGGTTTTTTTAGAGAAAGTAATTTGAAGGGAAATAGCTAGGTTATAGTGCATGAATATTTTCAACTTTTGCTAGATATCACTAGATATCTTTATAGTACATATAATCACAATATTATATAATGAGTGTCAGCAGCTGGTAGGTTAAATCCATCTTCTTTATTATTCTAGAAAATTTTCTTAGCCATTCTTTTCTGTGTACTTTTTCACATGAGTAATTTGGAAGATTTTTATTGTAGAAATGGGTTCAGAAAACCTGCACAAAATAAATGTACAACTTAGTAAATTTTAAAAGGCTTTGTAACTACCACTAATATTAAGAAATTGAATTTTCCCAAACCTTCAAAGCCTCTCTTTGTTTCCTTTCCTAATTACAGACCTCCTCCTCCTCCCCCAAATAGCAACTATCCTGATTATCATAGTAATCATTTTGTGGGGGATCCTTTTGATTTTATCACCCAGTTGTGTATCTTAGACACTAATGTCTTGCCTGTTTTTATAAAAACTTGAGGTGTATTTAAGTTTACTATTAATTTACATGTTTTCTCTTCATCTATTCCTTTCCTTACAATTTATCTGTTGAAGAATCTGGTCATTGGATCTATAGAATGTCCCATGGCTTGGATTTTTATCTTATTATTATTATTTTTAATCCTTACCCAAGGACATGTTTTTATTGACTTTAGAGAGAGAGGAAGGGAGAGAGAAACATCAATGTGGGAGAGAAACATTGATTGGTTGGGTATGTGCCCTGACAGGAAATCGAACCTACGACCTTTCGGTATACGGGACAATGCTCCAACCAACTGAGCCACACTGGCCAGGGCATGGCTTGGACTTTTTAAATTGCATGCTCATATAGGCATTCAATGTGTTTCTTTGTCCTCTGAATTTCCCACGACTTGGCAGCTGGATCCAGAGGCTGGATCAGACTATGTCTGATTCTTTTGGTACAACTACAAGTAGTACTGTTCTTTCATCAGGAAGCACGTAATGTCTTGTTGTGTCTCTTTTTGAGATATAAGCATTTGTTGATGCTGAAAACCTAGACACATTAATTTATTGGAATGTGTAAATTATATTCTATATCTATTATTTCTTTTTTACTTATAGTTGCAATACTTTCATGATATATATCCTCATTTAGTATTTAGTTGCCAGTTTTATAGTTAGATAGTATAGGCAGGATATGTTGATTCTTTCCCTTTATGTACCAGTTTTCAAGATAATGAATGCTTTCTTATAATTCTTCATGAAGAATCAATTAGTTTTATGTTTTAATGTCATAATGAATTCATTGACTTAAATAAAACTGATAGATTTCAATTTATTGCAATTACTAGTTTTTTTGAAATTCGAATTATCCCATTTTTGGCCATTGGGAACCTCCTTAAATAAACTTCTGGTTGCTTTGACATTACCTTATTAGCTTCTCATAGCTCTTTTACTATTTGGTATGATAAAATTCTTACACATTCATCTTTTACATTTTCTGACCTAATCATTCCTGGTTTCCTTTCATGGGAAATGGTTTTTCAAGACCATAGTCTGGAGTCAAGGGATGTCTTTACTTGTAGGCTGATCATTGCTTCTAGGCCTTTTTTAGTGGACATACTAGGAATATATTAATATATAATATTTTAAGTAAATATTTATGAGTTCTTGCTGATACTTGCAAGTCAAAATCACAACTACAGGGTTATATACTGACCTTCTGTATTACATCTGTATCTACTTTACACTGAGAATCTGGACTCTCAAGGACCAAGGGGGATGATATAATTAAAATATCCCATAATTTACTTTAATCCACAGCACAAATACAATAGTCTCAAAATAGCAAAGTTAATACTACCAATAAAATTACTGATCATTTTAAAATACACTCTTCCCATTCTTCTCTCACATTTTTTATGGTTATACTATATTTACATTCTTTGAGCGTATAGCTATTTCACATTGAACTGTCTTCTGTTTGGTACTCATTTAGACTTAGTTGTATAAGTAATTATGTTTTTAATGCCCACTATCAGGTATTAATTATGTTTTTAATGCCCACTATCAGGTATTATGTTGATGCTTCTCTAGACATTTTGGTTGTATGAGCTTTTTGTCTAGTAGATTCATCAGGAAGGGTTCGTAAGACTAAAATAGTTCTTGCATTCTGGTAAGAGGTTAACCTTGCCCTTTATACCCTAAAGTCAATTTTGCAGGATGTAAAATCTTGGGCTCACTTTTTTCCTTTAGTATCTTAAATATTATTCCATTTTCTTCCATCATAACTTATCACTGTCTTAAAGTCTGATCTAATTTTATTTCCTTTATAAGTTATGTATCCAAAATATTTTTTCTATTTCTCTGCATCTTTATGTTGGCCATTGTAGGCCAGTATTTTCACACTTGCTGTATTCATATGTAATTTTAAATTTTTGTTTATTTCAGGTAAGTTTGCTGAGTTATAGTTTTTAGTGCTGGTTTTGCCTCTGTTTTGTTTCTTCTTTAGGGGCTAATTTTCTATATGTAGGATTTTCTTTGCCTATGGTCAATATTTGTCACTTTTTCTTGACTTATATTTCCCCTTCTTTCTTTTCTCTATTCCTCCTGTTTCTCTTAAGTCATTATCTATGATATATTACACTCATGTTCCTTCTAGTTTAGTTTCCACTTCTGAAATTTAATTTTTTTCTTTATTGTTTTTTTTCTAGTTTTGTCACCTCATTTGTTAATTGTTGTTTTCTGTGTCTTATATAATTTTATTAATATCTTTTACTCTGAAAGAGAAAGTTATAGTTTTTATGTGTTCTATGGCCATCTCTTTCTGACATCTCTTCATTGTTTATTGAGATGTTATTCTGCTTTTTATTCTCTTTTATATCAACTTTCTATGGAATTTGACCTTAATACTTACCTGTTGTTAATTGTTAATATAAAATTACTTTTAATATACTGTGCTTGTAATAGGAAGTGAGGTTGAGGTTAGCTTTTCCTAACAGAGATTTTTGAGCTCTGGCTTCCTTTTGATAATGTTCATATTATTGATAACATGCTTATAGTTATATTTCTCAGTGTTTTTCAATTTTTGGCATTATCTATCCCTATGAAGTTGAAGATTTAGCTCTTTCACCACCCAGTCTCTACCACATATATTCTCATTTCTTGTTATCATCTCTCTGTGTAGTTATAATTTTGCTAATTCAATATTCAGGATTTACACTATGATTACTATGAAAACCCTACTCACCACTGAGCCACAAGGTAGAATATGATTTCCCCCTTTGATGCACACTCTTTGTTTTTCCTGAGTTGATATTTGTCTTTATTTCTACTTGTTTGGTTTTCCTGTTCTCCAAGCCCTCCCTAGTTGTCTACTTTTCCTTTCAGCACCTTAAAAGCATATCAGATATTCTGTCAATTGTGCCTCCTCATGCCGTTCTCCCAGAGCTCTCTGATCTGCCTTGACCTGGACAGAGTGTTTTCTAAACTGACTGCACACCTGTCTTTCTAAGATTTCTTATCACCAGTTGTATTAGCTTGCTAGGGGTGCTGTAACCAGGTACCACAAACTTGTTGCCTTAAAAACACAGAATTCTTTCACAGTTTTGAAGGCTGGAGGTAAGAAGTCAATGTGTTGGCAGGGTTGCTTTTTTCTGGGATCTCTGAGGGAAACTATTGTATGATTCTTTCCCAGTTCGTGGTGGATGTGAGCAATCTTGGCATTCTTTGTCTGGCAGATGCATCACTCTAGTTTTTTTCTCTCTCTTCATATGGCATTCTGTGTATCTCTGTGTGTTCAAATTTTCCTCTTATTATAAGGACAGGGATCATATGGAATTTAGGGTCCACCCTAATCCAATTATGACCTCCTCTTAATTTGATTACGTCTGTAAAGACTACAGATGAGGTCACATTACAGGTTTTGGTGGTTAGGACGTCAACATAACACCATTTTCCTGGGATAGCCTTTGCCTCTCTAATTTGCTTCTCTCTCATGGATCCCCTGTCTTTCCATTTCTTAGTCTACCCCTAACATTTGTAGTGTATATTCTCCATTAGTTTCCTAGAAAAGGGAGCAATGGAAGTTTTCATGTTTTTGAGATCTTCCATACCTTAAACTATCTTTATTTTTCTACTCTTTATGGTTTTCTGGGTTGAAAATAACTTTTCCTTAGATTTTCAGAAGCATGCCTTGATTGTCTTCCAGCTTTCAATGTTGTCTTGAAAAATTCAAGGTCGTTCTGACACTTAAGCTTTTATATGGGAACTGTTCTGTTTTTTCTGTGGATACTTTTAATATCCTCTCTTTATGCATAGTGTTCAGAAAATTGCACTGTGTTATGCTCTAATATGTGTGAGCCTATTTTCATTCATTATACTGGGAGGTTAATGGGCCCTTTCAAAATAGAAACTTACTGGGTTGTTTTTTTGGTTTTCAGAAATTTCCCTGAATTATTTCTTTAATACCCCCTTTTGTTTTTCTATTTTTTTTCTTTTTGGAACACCTATTTTGATATTAACTTTCTGGACTAAACCTTTAGTGTTTTTATTCTCTGCTATTTTTTTAAGTCTCTTTGTCTTTTTTGCTTTCTTTTATATATTTTTTATATTGAGTTTTTAAATTTCTGCTATCATATTTTAATTTTTATAGAAAACTTTCTTATTCTCTGATTATTTCTCTTTTATTTTAAGAAACATCCCAGTCTTCTCATTTATTTATTTATTCTTTTCAGCCAAATATTTATTGAGTGACTACTATGTTCCAGGAACATGTAGTTATTTAAAATAATTTTTTGTGGCTGTAGCTGGGTGGCTCAGTTGGTTGAAGCATTGTCCCATACACCAACAGGTTGTGGGTTTGATTCCCAGTCATGGCACATACCTAGGGTTCTATCCCCGGTCAGGGCGCGTAGGGGAGGGAACCCATTGATGTTCTCTCTCACATTGATGTTTCTCTCTCTCTCTCTCTTATTCTCTCTCTCTAAAAAGCAATAAACATATATTCTCAGGTGAGGATTAAAAAAAAGAAATTATTATGTACTTGTAATACATAAATAAGCAAAACAAATACATTGCCTTTTTATAATGGGGCTTATGGTCTAGCAAGGAGAGAAAGACAATAAACAATTAAGATAATTAATAACTAAAATATATAGTATGTTACGTGGCAAAAAGTTCTGTGTAAAAGTAAAGGAGAGTAGGATCAATTGATATTGTTAGAAGAGTGGTAGGTTACAGCATAATCCAGGTAGACCTTATTGAAATGGTGACATTTTCAACAAAGACTGAGTTGAAGGAATAAGTTACATGGACATCTGTGGGAACAGCATTCCAAGCTAACTGACAGCCAGTACAAAGGCCCCATGTGACAGTGTGCTCCCAAGGAACAGCAAGGAGGCCAGTGCTGCAGAGGAGTGAGTGAGGAGGGTGATCATAGAGGGGAGTGGGCAGAGAGAGGTGGGCTTTTGGATTTTACTCTGAATGAGAAAGGAAAATTTTAAGCAGAGTGGTAACATGATTCAGGATTTTATTGTAGCAGGATCACTCTGGTTGCTCTGTTGAAAAAGGTCTGTAGGGGGTGGACAAGCAGAAGCACACAGATCTCACTGAGGATATTTCATGTATATGTATATGAAATAAATACATGCTCAATTGAAATTTGCCTTAATTATGGCAGAAAACATTTTGTTTACTTTTTATGATTTGTTTTTATTAGTCAGCATGGTCTTGGGCTTGTGTAAGATAGTTAAATATATAGATACTACTGGGTTTATCAAGAGATAAATTATGGTAAATAATGTTATGTTATTTTATTACGTTTTGAAATGAATGTTTTTGCAGTTTAGAAGTTAAAAGTTTGTGTCTCTGAAATTATTATGCAAATCAGTCAGAAATATAGTTAAATAAACAAATTCCATTTACACATAGATTGCAGACCTAATTATAGTTTTTAAAGCTCTCCATCTTCCTGCAAAGGTGCTGTTCTTCCTCGTGGTATTTACTCTGTTTGGCTTTCTGTCTTTTGTGTTAGAGGCTTTCCACAGGTGCTTGTGCTTACTATAAGCTCTATATACTTGAGAAGTTGGGAGATTGTATGCGAACCATAGGGTATTTTGTTGACCATTTAATCTTGGAACCTTTTGTGTCTTTTTTTCCCCCTTGATCTGGTCAGATGTAGTAGAAAGAACCATTTGCCTGCCTACAATATAAGCTTGCCTGGCAGTATTTAGGGAGCTGAGTTAAAGAATAGAGCAGGGACTTCCAATATTTGATGTGAAATGTTCCTTGAATCTCCCTGATTTTATATGGTAACTTCACCATCAGTCATGCCTGGCATCTCCCAAATCTGGTAACATCTTTTTGGCTCGCTCAGAAAATAGAGCTTAATTTTTCTGCTGGACAAGGCGAGTGGTGGTTGTCCAGTTAAGTGCATGCTGGGACTTAATTACATCTTAAACTTTCAACTATTCCATTTTTGTTTGTTTGTTTACAGCCCCAATTTTACATTTACCTCCACTCAGTGTTGAACCTTTTGAGGGTTCTGCAGTACAAATTGGGCTACATATCAACTTTCTGTAACTCTTATTCTGGATTTGGCTTTCTCATGTGTACTAAATCACCACTTATCCTCTGCTTAAATTTTGTTGACACAGTGACCTTTCCCATTGTTTTTTTTTTAATGGTATAATTCCTTTAAATATACTTTTAATGTCATGATTGTCACTTAGGAGAATGGAGTTAGGTGTGTGTCCAATTTGCCATATGTACCCTGGTGTCCCTGGTGTTACTTTCTTTAAAATATGTTGGCATTTACTCTCATATTTCTGTGAGGTAGACAGACAGGAATCCTTATCACTTAATAGGTTGGAAAACAGAATATGAAAAGTTGACATAAATGGAACCATTTAAAAAGTAGTGCTAGAACCATTCCAGGGGAAATGCTTTGTACATCTTACTCCTTAAAACTTTGGAATGCTTGGGTTGTGCCAAGTCAACATTTTCTTACAAACAACTGTTTGTAAAGCTAACAGGGAAGCAGCCATCCTGACCACAAGGACTGATGCTTATGGACACTCTTTAGAATCAGTAACGAGCCATGTATAGCTGAAGAGTAACCTAGCTTCTTAGCACCAATAGAAATTCCTTTCTTCTATTAATGTAATTATTTCCCTTCCTTTTCTCATAAAAATTCCTTGCCTTCACCCCACAAATCTGTACATAATTTGTTTCTGCCCCTGATGTTAATTCTTTTTTATCTCAAATAAACGCTTGTGGTCTCTTCCTTTGACTTTTTATTGGTAGGTTAACAAGAAGCATGCATGATCCAACAGAATTGTCCAGTATCACAGGGACTGATAGTCACAAAACTGGATATGAATAAGGAATTCTGGACTTTTAGAGATCGATTTACCTCTTTTCTACACTGATTGCAAAACAGATTGTTACTGGGGAAAAAAAACAATAAAAATTGATCTAGATTATCAGTCTTTTGTTACATTGTGCTGATATCAACTGCATCACTTCCCAAACATCTTTCCATGTCTCCACGGATCAAAATGGCATGAGGTGTTCATTAAATCTGTATAATACTAAATTCCACAGCAGACCTACTGAGTCAGAATCTTAGAGGGAGGGCCCACAATAGTATCTTTTATTTTGTAATATGTTTCTTAGGTGCTGATGTGCAGGAAGGTTTAGAACTCATAGAACTAGACTTTCCTAAAAAAGTACTCTTAGGGATTTTTGTGAATTTGGGTTTGTTTCTCTGGGCTTCAGTTCTTCTTTAATTCTGTTGTCAGATGGAAGGTAGAAAATGTTTCCAGTGTTTGACAGTAGCTTATCTGATACTGAGTCTCATAACAGCAATAGGTACTTGGCTGTAATATTCTTTCAATTGAAGTTTTGAAGATAATCTAAACATTTTCAATTTTATTAATGAAGTTGGTGCTCAGCACATGCAGGATCTCATAACCAAGGAGACTCTACCAATTAGTACATATTCAGTTTACAAGACCACTTATGACTACCTCCCCATATGGGCTTGTAGAATTCTGAAAGGTAATAGATTTTGACCATAAATGATCTAAGAAAGGTTTTAATCTAAACGTGTTGGATGTCAAGTAATTTGGTCTGTCTCTGTGATATTGTGACTTACAATAAGTATATATTTGGTTTTCACTCCTGTTTCTGTCACAGAGCTCCTAAAACCCTTGGAATATCCTAAATGATGAGAGTGATAAAAAAAGGTGGCTTCTGTTATACTAATTAGGTGACTTTTGGACTGTATCTAAGGATGAGGGCTGGTTACCAGCAGAACCAACCATGTGATTAGAGCGTTGGCACTTTCAGTCCCATCCCCTGATCTCAGGGATGGGTGAGGGGTTGAAGGTTGAATCAGTTGCCACGGGCCAATGATTTAATCAGTTGTGCTTATGTAATGAAGTCTCTATAAAACTCCCAAAGGACTGGGTTTGGAGAGCTCTCAGGTTGGTGAACACATGGAGAATCAGGAAGAGTGGCACACCTGGTGAGGGCATGGGAGCTCCATACCCTTTCCTTATATTTTGCCCTATGCATCTCTTCCACCAAGGTGGGGGCATGAAAACCTAAACTTGTGACTGGTGTCTGAGGGGCTTGTGGGGACCTTCAATCTTGTAGCTGGTCAGTCAGAAGCACAGGTTACAACGTGTTTTGTGTGTGTGTGTGTGTGTTGAGGGGGCAGTCTTATGGGACTAAGCTCTCACTGTGTGGGATATGCCTTTATCTCTGGGTAGTGTCAGAATTGAGTTGATTTGTAGGACACCCAGTGATGGGGAGGAGCCCTCCATCCACTGGAATTGTGCTCAGAAGCCTTTAACCACCTAGACTTTGAAGGGGTCAGAATTCATTAACTTTCCCTTTATTTGGTACTGATTATT
This sequence comes from Miniopterus natalensis, assembly GCF_054644295.1. Classification (NCBI taxonomy): domain Eukaryota; kingdom Metazoa; phylum Chordata; class Mammalia; order Chiroptera; family Miniopteridae; genus Miniopterus; species Miniopterus natalensis. Next base: position 57,260,237 of record NC_142090.1, on the reverse strand, counting down.
ACAAATTTTAGGAAATGCAAAATAACATGAATGAAAACAATGATAGATGTGAGATATCATAAGTGGAAAGTGAAAAGGGTACATATTTTAATCAAAATGGTATAAGCATGAACAATGCCATATCTTTGTCAGGCAAAGGGACAAGTGAAATGCTGAATGCTGAGGTGGCTATTTTTAAATTTTTTTCTTAATTTTAATGTAATTGATTCAATTTAGAGAACTAACTTTTTAGTTCTTATTTTTTTCTCTTCCTGGAAGAACATACATAAAACCTTGACAGGATGGGGGTGAGAGGTGGTTTGAAACTTTTTATTTAGGCCAGGAGTTAGACAGCTTTTTCTTAAAGAATCAAATAGTAAATGTTTTAGCCTTGAAAACTATAAGGTCTTTGTAGCAACTAGTCAACGTTGTCAGTGAGTGAAGCCTGCTACAGACGATAGGAAATGAATTTGTGTGGCTGTGTTCTGATAACACTTTATTTACAAAAACAGGCAGTTGTCCATAAGTCCTAGTTTGCCAACTCTTGCTTAGATCCTTCTAAATGTAACTTTTTTTCATGTACATGTATTTTCTTTTAGTCAAATTTAATTAACTTTAAATACAAAAAAAGTACTTGAATTTGACTAAAAGAAAATTCTGACCTTTTAATCAGATAGCAGAGAAGGTTAAAAAAAAAAAAAAAAAAAAAAATTGGTCTGCATCAATAGCTAAGCTTACCTTAAGTTACTGACAAGTTCTGAGACTATGACAAGAGTGAAAAATTGTGTGATGGAGTTTAATGCAGGAAATTACAACTAATTTTTCCTATTTGCTTGATTTGGGGATGATTTGTTTTGAGTTTTATCTCAAACATAAAAAGTTAATACTAATTATCCTAATTAATGTTTTCTATTATTAATAATTTTATCTAATGTGTTAGTTATTTAATGATTTAAAGATGAAATAGCTTAAAAAAGTTTAATAATAATGAAGCTGTATTTTCCATTCCTGAATTTTAATGTTCTTTCAGTCAGTTTAAAGATTTTGTGGGAGGAAAATATTGTCAGGAGGAAGCTAATCATCAATTTGCTGCAGCTGAAACCTGCACAGCTGGTGGATGAGTGTTTTAATGTATCTCTAGATTAAGCAAAGCAGTTTAAAGAAAACATCTTGCAAAAATTCAATCTGCTATGGGTTTAAAATAAAGTCTTCATCTGTGTTGCTGCAGAAAGAATAGCTACTTTATGTTTTGTCATATTGTAGTGGATTATCTTTAATGAAGCGTATATCCCCAAAGCATTATTGTGATATTTTGTGTTTGTCTTGGTCTACGCCAATCCAATGGTTTAGGTTTAGCGAACAGAAGAATGGATTTTACTCTTATAATGCCCTGGCAGGTTTTCTTTTCTAAAGTTGTGAATGAAAGCAATTCATACACGTTTAGAAGGAGACCTTTGCAATTGATTTCAGTGGGCTTTCACAGTAGTGATAATGCTGTCTTGGTCTCTGAAAAATTACAAGAGGTCCTCACAAAAGAAATCCTTTATAGTGAATTTCTTTAAAACTTACATTATCTTATTAATTAATGTCACACCAATAAATTTAATAAAATAAAAATTTTAAGATGTCCAAATAAACAAACAAGCAAAACTAGAGTGTAGTATGATTTAGTTTGAAAAGAATAAAGAGAATATCTATCTATCTACCTATCATCTATCTATATCTATCTATCTATCTATCTATCTATCTATCTATCTATCTATCTACCTATCTATCATCTATCTATCTATCTATCTATCTATCTATCTATCTATCTATCTATCTATCTATCATCTATCATCTATCTATCATCTATCATCTATCTATCATCTATCTATCATCTATCTATCTATCTATCTATCATCTATCTATCATCTATCTATCTATCTATCTATCTATCTATCTATCTATCTATCTATCTATCTATCTATCAATCATCTATCTATCATCTATCTATCTATCTATCTATCTATCTATCTATCTATCTATCATCTATCTATCTATCTATCTATCTATCTATCTATCTATCTATCATCTATCTATCATCTATATCATCTATCATCTATCTATCTATCTATCATCTATCTATCTATCTATATCTATCTATCTATCTATCTATCTATCTATCTATCTATCTATCTATCTATCTATCTATCTATCTATCATCTATATCATCTATCATCTATCTATCTATCTATCATCTATCTATCTATCTATATCTATCTATCTATCTATCTATCTATCTATCTATCTATCTATCTATCTATCTATCTATCATCTATCTATCTATCATCTATCTATCTATCATCTATCTATCATCTATCATCTATATCATCTATCATCTATCTATCTATCTATCTATCTATCTATCTATCTATCATCATCTATCTATCTATCATCTATCTATCATCTATCTATCATCTATCTATCTATCTATCTATCTATCTATCTATCATCTATCTATCTATCTATCATCTATCTATCATCTATCTATCTATCATCTATCTATCTATCTATCTATCTATCTATCTATCTATCTATCTATCATCTATCTATCTATCTATCTATCATCTATCTATCTATCTATCATCTATCTATCTATCATCTATCTAATCTATCTATCATCATCTATCATCTATCTATCTATCTATCTATCTATCTATCTATCTATCTATCTATCATCTATCTATCTATTATCTATCTATCTATCTATCTATCTATCTATCTATCTATCTATCATCTATCTATCTATCATCTATTATCTATCTATCTATCTATCTATCTATCTATCTATCTATCTATCTATCTATCTATCATCATCTATCTATATCTATCTATCTATCTATCTATCTATCTATCTATCTATCTATCTATCTATCATCTATCTATCTATCTATCATCTATCTATCATCTATCTATCATCTATCTATCATCTATCTATCTATCATCTATCTATCTATCATCATCTATCATCATCTATCATCTATCATCTATCTATCTATATCATCATCTATCTATCATCTATCTATCTATATCATCATCTATCTATCATCTATCTATCTATATCATCATCTATCTATCATCTATCTATCTATCATCTATCATCTATCTATCTTTCTATCATCTATCTATCATCATCTATCTATCTATCTATCTATCTATCTATCTATCTATCTATCTATCTATCTATCTATCATCATCTATCTATCTATCATCTATCTATCTATCTATCTATCTATCTATCTATCTATCTATCTATCTATCTATCTATCTATCTATCTATATCTATCTATCTATCTATCATCTATCTATCTATCATCATCTATCTACCTACCTATCTATCTATCATCTATCTATCTATCATCTATCTAGCATCTCTCTATCTATCATCTATCTATCATCTATCTATTTACCTTTACCAGTGAAATTTATACTTATAATTTTATTTTTCTGTTTACTGTACTTTTGCTTCAACTTGAAGAACTCACTTTAACCTTTCTTATAAGCCAGACCTAGTGATGATGAACTTCAGTTTTTGCTTTTCTGGGAAAGCCTATATCCCTTCCTTATTTTTTAAAGGATAGTGCCCCCACAACCCCCAACCCTGTCTCTAAGTATAGTAGTCTTGGTTGGAAGTTTTTTCCTTTCAATACTTTGAATATACTCTTTTGCTGTCTAAGGTTTCTGCTGAGAAAGATATTGATATTCTTTTTTTTTTTTTTTTAATATATCTTTATTGATTTCAGAGAGAGGAAAGGAGAAGGAGAGAGACAGAAACATCAATGATGAGAGAGTCATTGATCGGCTGCAGCTCGCAACCCAGGCATGTGCCCTGACCAGGAATCGAACCCTGATCGCCTGGATCCCAGGTTGACGCTCAACCACTGAGCCACGGGCAGATATTGATATTCTTATGGGAGGTTCTTTGTATGTGACAAGTCGCTTTTTCTGATTTCAAAACTCTCTTTGTCTTTGACTTTTGACTATTTAATTTGAATGTGTCACATTGTAGATTTCTCCAGAAACCAATTTCTGAGAAATCAAGTACTTTGAATCACTTGTTCTGGTTGTGGTCCTACCCCTGCACTCATGGTGCAGAAGGGAATATAGGAGTTTGGGGACTGTTTTTATTTCAACCTCATGAAATGAATTTCTGAGAGGAAAGTAGGGATATTTTTGGAGGAAACATGAGATAGATTGTCAAACTATTACAGTTTAGTTCAAGAACTGAACTGTGTGCATCAGTGTTAGGCAGTGTGGATTGATAGTGTAAATTATTTATATTAAGGCTCTGAAACTCTTCATTCTAATTCTTTTGCACTTGTCACTGGAGCACTGGTTATATTTTTGTTCTAAAATACCAAGGCAATTTTTTAAAATTTAAGAATGAAGGTCATCACACTGACATTAATTTATAGAGGAAAAAAGATGATATAGAATGAATGATATTCTTGGACTGCTTCATGAGTGTAATTGCTCTTTATTGTGACCATTATTTTAATATATTGAAATGGTTTTCATAAAAATTGGTTGAGCGTGCTTTTTGTATGTGGTTTATTAGAATATATTTGAACCACGATACTTGTGGTCTATTCTTGGTTGAATGACAAAAAATGTATGACTTTAAGTAAGTCAGCTTCTCTGAGTCTTTGTTTTATCATCTGCAAGATGGAAAGACTGTAGCAAACTATTTATTTTGCACATGTCTTGGTTACCTGGACCTGTATGGATTGGTTATAAACAACATGAAGAAAAAATTTCCCAGGCTATTGAAAATGATATTATTGTTGGGGATAAACTAATAAAAAAGCTAGCAGATATAAAATGTTGAGTGGCAATAAGTATTCTAAATAAGATGAATGTGAAGTATATGATGGCAAGGGCTTTGTGCATCTTTTCCATTTCTATATCCCTAGTGCACAGAATAGTGCCAGGTTATAGGGGTGCTCAATAAATATTTGTTGACTAAATTAAGAAATATACAAATCAAATTAGTTTCAAATTGCCTATACCTATTATCAGGGATTTCAGAACAAATAAACCAATAAAAACCTTCACTTTCTAAGTTTAAAAGCAAGAAATCCAGTTGCAATGGTTAAATTTTATGAATCAACTTAGCTAGGCTATGTGCCCAATTGTTTGGTCAAACATTAGTCTAGAACTTGCTGTAAAGGTATTTTGTAGATGTAACCATACCTACAATCAGTTGACTTTTAAGTAAAGTAGATTACTTTTGATAATGTAAGTGGACCTTATCCAATCAGTTGAAGTCCTTAAGGATTCAAAGTGAGATTTCCTAAAGAGTGAGGAATTGTGCTTCAAGACTATAATACATTAATACTGTCTGAATTACCAGCCAGCCAGCCTGCCTACAAATTTGGGACTCAAGGTTGCAACATCAACTCTTGCCTGAGTTACCAGCCAGCTGATCTGCTCTACAGATTTGAGAGCCCACAGTCTTGTGAGCCAGTTCCTTAAAATCTCTCTCTCTCTCTCTCTCTCTCTCTCTCTCTCTCTCTCTCTCTCTCTCTCTCTCTCTCTCTCTCCATATATCTTGTTGGTTCTTTCTCTCCATATATCCTGTTGGTTCTGCTTTTTCTGGAGAACCCTGACTGATACACCAATACAATTATTTTAACAACTCTTTAACTTTCTGTACTTGAATGCATTGTTAGTGTATAGAGATTTTTTTAGAAAAAAATATTATTTTCTTTAAATTGTGAGACTTTCAACATACTAGGTTACTTTCCTCCACTAATTTGGAGATAGTGGAAAATAAATATAAAATTTAATGTAAGATGTAACATGGTTAACCTTGAGCCTAATTTTGTCATGGCTATCTTCACATTGTTTTCATCTCACCCTTTATTAATTTTGTTGATCTATATCAGAATTACAGACAAGCTTGTGGGAAGTAACAACAGAGGCAGAAGGGATTATTTGATACAGATATAAACCAGTTTTGGGGCATGGGGAAAGGTAGAGCTAGGGAAGTGGAGAGTCATGCTTTGCTGGAACTCTCTTAGGAATGAAGAGGATGAGAAGAACCTATGCAAGAGGTGAGCAAGAACATGCAATATAAAATTTGAACTATATTATAGTTAGCTTATTTTATCAAGAAACTATAATGTAAAAGAAGTTAGCTATTTCAAAATTTATATTGCATATGTTTTTGCTCACTTTTCCCCTATGCTTAACACTCAAATGGATGCCAGAAAGTAATCATCAAAATGGCAGAACTTTAAGATGGATGTGGGAAGCAAATGGAATATAACCAAATCTTAAAATTATTTGTTCAACACAGTTTTTCAGAGGCAAAACAAGGAATCCAAAAAATAGTAAAATTTTCTAAAAGACAATGGATTTAGAACTACTGACTCTAGAGAGTGAAAGAGACTTTGAAAGGTTATCTAGTGCACTTCTGTACTCCTAGGCAGGCCGTATATTTTGAGCTACACTTTAAAGCCCTTTCACAGGAAACAAGAGTTCACAACTCTCCTTAAGTTCCCCTTTTAGTATTAAATAATTCCTACTCTCAAGAATTCTTCCTTTTATCTAACAAGTTTTTTCTTGTTCTGGTCCAAATTGAAGTTGGAGTGAGGCTGGTGATTATTCCCTGTGTGAAAGCCCTTCATTTATTTGTAGATTGTTATTAAATTATCTCAAATCAACCTTTAAACTTCAAGCTGAATGATATCCATTCTTTTGACCTTCTTTAATAGATTTTTTCCAAACCCTTCAATCACGATTTGTAGCTTTCTACTAAACCAGCTCTTTTCGCTTACTTGTAGCTCAGAGAGCCAGAGAGGATATTTTTGGACATGTAGGTTGATGAAAGGATTTCATCCTTTCTGTGTACATAGATGTGTACCTTTCTTTATATAATAGACCTTTAAAATAACAAACTTTTGCAAAGCAAGTGATATTTTAATACTGCTAGCAAGTTTACCTTTTTAAGGTTATCATGACTTTTTGAAAATGAATACATTTTTAGGTAAATGTATAAAGAGAGATGATTGATTAAGTTCAGATTTTTATATTTACATAGAGCTTTCTTAAAGTAGAGGCCCTTTCTATTTTTATATCACCCTTGAATTTTTGTTCCACAGCAATTGTGTCATCAATTTCTGCTTGTGTATTATTGTGTTTTATATCTGTATGAGTGATACATTTGTTTTTTTGTTAATCCTCTCCTGAGGATATTTTTTCCATTGAATTTTTAGAGAGAGTGGAAGGGAGGGGGGGAAGAGAGAGAGAGAAACATCAATGTGAGAGAGACACATCCATTGTTTGCCTCCTGCATGCTCTGCGACTAGGACCTGGGATTGACCTGGGAATTGAAACCTTGACCCTTCAGTACATGGGCCTATACTCTACCACTGAGCCACACCAGCCAGGGCTTGAGTGCTACATTTATACCTTCAGTTCAGCATTTATTTGGCACTATGTTAAAGATATTTGTAAAAATGTGAAAAATAAATCATTCTCTGTTCCTAAAGAGATTATAATCTAGAGGGACAGATAAAATGCATGCAAATAATTAAAATATAATTTGGGAAGAAAGTAAGTATTATAGATTGGGACCCCCCCCTCCCCTGAAAAGGAGAGATTATCTTGGAACATGAAAGATTTTTGGAAGAGGTTGATTTGAGAAGAAGTCTTGAAGGTGGTGTAACTTTTGTATAGATAGAAACAAGAAAAGGTAATTACCAGCAGAAAGAGCTATCTGAGAGGTGCAGTGAGACTGGGGAATGGTCAGTGAATAATTAAAGAAAAAAAAGAGAAGAAAATGCTGAAAAAGGAGTCGTCTGGGGGATGGAAATATTGCCTTGATGCTGTATTTAGGATTGTGGATTCAAAGGTAAGGAATTCCTTTAAAGAAGGTTGTAGGTAACATAATTATTTGTTTGGGTGCCCAGAATCCAATCACCATTCCAATTTGTGGGAATTCCCTATAATGAGGTATTAGTTGGAGGTTGACATCTGTCTTCCACTGTGGAAACCAAAGAGGGGGCACATATTTCTTCTTTTCACTTGGAGCTGGAGATACATGGCCTTCACTCAGCCAATTAAAAACCACTATGCAATTCTCTAACTTAAGGGATGAACACAATGGTGTAGTGACATACAGCAACCCATTATGTTAACAGTACATTTAACTGGGATGCTGGAGAGTGTCCAGTGGCAGTGGCACAAGCGACTGTGTTCTCCTCTGACTCTTCTTGTAACATGACTGTGATCCCCACTTTCTGGCTTTCTTTGACTTTTTCCAATTTCCTGAACTTGGTTCTATAGCCTTTCAACTGATTCTGAGGACTTCCTAGTAATCTGTGTACAATTCCTTTATGCACGTTAGCCCAAGTCAGTTTTTGTGGCTTACAATCTGGAGCCATGACTTAAATATTCATCTAGAATCTTTGCACAGAATGGAGTAGGATGGGTAGAGGTGAGATGCCAGAATAGTTAGTAGGCATCTGCTATCATGCAGGTAAGAAATAATGTCATTTGAATGAGGACAGTGGCAGTCAGATTGGAGAAGAGGTTCTGCATGTAAGGGATGTGCATTTGGACATGAGGTTGAACAGCCTGCATTATCTGTAACTATTTCATTACCAACGTTGATTATGCCTGATTGAGCTGGTTAGGTAAGCATCTTGTCTCTTTTTCTGCAGAACATGAACTTTCCTCCTGAAACTGAGGTGAAGAGGATGACTTTTTAAGATAAAAATTTTATATTTTTATTTTCAGTCAGTGTTGAAAGAGGAACTAGTCTACTAGGGAAGATGAGTAATTACTGGACCTTATTCAGCTAGTATTGCTCCTAGTTCTAATTCATTATGGGGTGCCAACTATCCATGTCTTCTTTATTTCTCTCTTCTCTCCATATAGTACTAATACATTTTTACAGTTTAAAAAATATCAAGCTGTCCTGAATTCTGAAGGGTTTGGAGAGGCACAGGTGGCTGACCGTAGGTGTGTGCAAGGAGTCTTTCCCATCAGAATCCCCCAAGGAGCAGATGCAGCACTGAACTAGTCTGTGTGGTCCAGGAGATACAGGAAGACTCATATAGATGGATTGTGAACTGGGACAGGTTTTATTTTATAATATAAATAGCAGATTTCATATTTATACCTTCCCCAATATGTTTACAGAAAAACTTGGGCCTAATTTCTCCACTGGACTTAATTCAAACTCTCTTACAATCTGAAATCACAGATGAACAGTGAAAGATCTGGAAGGCTATTCACAGTCTGTTTTATTTTCTCTGTTCATGAAATTTTTAAAGGATATTGTTTAATCCTGGTATAATTTTTTGGATAATCTGTTTTCTACAGTTAAGGTGAGTTTTTTCAATAAGCCAAAGTAAGTAATTTTCTGGTATTTCTGTTTTAATAACTGCTTATAATGTGTGTAATGCTTATTTCACAGGCATGGTATGAGAATCAATTACAAAATTCTTTATCAATTCCTAAAGAGATGATATCAGAATTACCATTTTTTCTTACCAATCTTGTTTTTCTCAATGCCAATAATAAAAAGCAAGATATTTTCTCTCTTGCTTCAGCATATTTATTAGTTTTATCAGGTGGAAATATCTAATATTAATATATAACTTCTTCATAAAATTTTACAACTTTTTCTGTGTATCTATACATAAATATGTATGTGCACGTATATATAAAAATTATAAATATAAACAAGTAGGTATATATATTAGCTATTTATAAGTTATTTTGAAAACTTATTTTTCCCTAGTACACATATTCAGGTTTTGGTATTAATTAGATTCACCTAGTTTTAAAGTCTTCCTATGAGAGGTGGATATTCAGAAAATTTACAACTTGGTGTAGAATGCTGTAAATATATCAGTTTTGAGTATAATTTTCAAATATTTGGCCTCCATAAAAGTAATATTTTATTTTCCCAGGACACAGATATTTTTAAGTTAACATTTTCTTTTTCATTAGCAATTTCCAAAAATAAATCACAGTAAACCACCCACTGTTAGAACAAGGACATCTGGATTAATCAGATTTAAATGGAAGGCAGAGCTGAGGAACATCTTGAGAATTGTGAAGGGGCTTTGTAATCAAGATGTAAACACTAGTTCCATAGAACTTCTTAAGAACATAAGAAATCATTATTTTGATTTCCTTCTTTCCAATATTCTCATCAAGATGCAAATATATGGTACTTAGTATTTCCTAGTTATAATTTATTATTAATAAGTATTAAAAAGCAGCTGCATTTTAGGAATTTGCAGTTCAGTATTAGCCAGTCATAGTTCTGCAACGCTCAAAATAAAAAGGGAAGCAATCATAGACATGGGGATTAGCCAGGTTTGCTTCCACATGTCCAGGATATGAAGCCTTCCTTGTGAGGAGGGCAGCAAGGAAAAAATGCTGGCCTGTGAAAAGCTAGACAGAGCAGGGTGTTAGGCATTCACTCTTCATCTACATAGAAAGGGAGGGTAGACAGGCACAGAGAAGTTGTTTCACAAATCAGTGCTTGTCAAGTTTTATTCTCCCCACCAAATTATCCCTAAGAGGAAGAGATTGAACTGGGTCTATAAATGTAGCCCAAAGTTCCCCTCCATTAATGGGAAATTTCTTTAAAAATCTACCTTATTACTTAAGATATTCAATTGAATGCTATATTCAACTGCATGGTATAGCCGTGTTTACATTTTAATAAAAATGATTTAAATGATTTGCTTTATTTGCTTCCAGGTAACTGATACTGTATAACTATGTAGACTTGTCCTGTAGCTTTGAGAACCCAGCCTAGAATATCTATCCGTATGGAGTATGCATTTTAAAAATTTTGATACTACTACTCTCATTGCCCAAAACAATAATACTCAACACTTACTGAGTGTTTAATGTGTTCCAGACACTATTCTAAACCCATTAAATATATATTAATTTATTAAGCCCATTAAAATATATTAATTTATCTCACCCTAAAGGTGATGAATAAGGTTCTTCAATTTTGATTTAGGTTGTATGAAGAATTGTCATTATATAATGGAAATTTGTGCAAATAAATAGTAATGATGAGACCTCTTGAGGACTTTGGTAGCTTCACATTTTGTCAGTTGTGACCCTACCCTTAAAAAGGAGGTTTGGCCCAGTCGGGCGTGGCTCAGAGGCTGAGCGTCGACCCAGGATCCAGGCGATCAGGGCTCGATTCCCGGTCAGGGCACATGCCCGGGTTGCGGGCTGCAGCCAATCGATGACTCTCATCATTGATGTTTCTATATCTCTCTCTCCATCTCCTTTCCTTTCTCTGAAATCCATAAAGATATATTAAAAAAAAAAAAGAAAAAAAGAAGGTTTGTACTGTTTAAAGCAATTTAAATTGCTCAATACCACTTACAATTCTGGAAACAGATATATGTACAAATTAAATCCTTTCTGGCAATTTTAAGTTAAGATTTCTTATCCATTTTTTATCTTACAATCTTTACTAAACATTGATTTCTGTTACTCATGTATAAAATATTTGATTGGGTATAAATTTGGCAACTAAATCCTGACATTTGGTAAATTTCTGCCTCTAAATTGTTTTGTTATGGTGCTATTTTATGTTTATTTTTTGAGATTTGGGTCAAATGGGTTGGATGGGAAGGTCAGAGATAAGTTAAACTTAATGTTATTGAAATGATGTTAGATCACTGATGTCTACCATAGCAAGAAGTGTACATCTAATGGACTCAAACAATTTAAGCAAATAAATTTTACAGTATACAGTAAAAACATTTCTACCTAAAAAACACTGACTTGCTTATGTACTGCAGGTTTAATCCAGTTTGCACTTAGCTCTTCATTTCAGGTCAACAGCTATATATACCCTGCTAGTAAAATGACTTTCTTGCTAATTGAGCTTTCTTAAAGCATCCTCAAGAGATAGTAAATGAGTGGGTAGTTTTATTAATAACTTTTGTATATGGGTAACATTTTGTGAGATTGGTTTAATATAGCAAAAATCTGAGTTGATATTTTAGGTTATAGTAGAGAGAGTATACCAAAAAAGTAACTTAAATGTACTTTCATTTCCTAAAGTCATTAAAATGCATCACATACTTTTCTTTTGATTTAAATACTTAAAAGCAACTATTCTTTTATGCTCCTGATATCCAAAAAACCTCCTTAGAAAGACATGTAAATTTAATATTTTATTATTCATGGCAAATTTTGTATTGGAGTAGAGTACAATATGAGTTTTTGATAGGCTCGTGCCAGATTTGAACGTGTTTTTCCTTGGTTTTAATGGGTGTCTTATAATGATGAATTTTGAAGAGACATTTAAAGCATGGAGAATTTATTATTATTTTATTTTCTCTCTCTCTTTTTTTTTAAACCTCACTTGAGGATACTTTTTTTCCATTGATTTTCAGGGAGAGTGGAAGGGGAAAGGGGGAAGAGAGAGAGAGAGAGAGAGAGAGAGAGAGAGAGAAGGAGAGATACGTCTATGTGGAGAGACACATCGATTGGTTGCCTCCCGCTCATGTGCCAACAGGGACTGGGGATCAAGCCTGCAACTGAGGTATGTGCCCTTGGCCAGAGTTGAACCCAGGACCCTTCAGCTCGAGGGTCAACACTCTAACTACTGAGCCAAACCAGCTAGGGCAGCATGGAGATTTTAAACAAGAATTTGGCACTTAGGATTTAATAGCAGACTCTGGCACATAGTAGATGATCAACAGATTTACCAATTTATGGGTGTTGATTGAGGCATTGGACGTGCTGCAGTGAACACACAGGCACAGTTTCCTGACTTCTTGATGCTTGTTTGTGGTGGGGAGAGACAGATGAAGAGCCAAAAAGCAAAACATATCCTGTGTCAAATGGTAGAAGTGTGATGGAGGAAATGAACCAGGGAGGAGAATATGAAGTTTTTTTGGGGGGAGGGGGAGGTAGAATTTGAAATTTTAAAGAGAGCATTTAGAAATCACCTCTGAGAATTTGCTGTCTTAGAGAAGACCTGAAGCAGGTGAGTGATCCTTGTAAATATCTGTAGGAAGAAATTCCAGGTATGAGGTGGGAACTTGTGGAGTGTGTTCCAAGAATAGCCAGGCAAACCTGTGTCAAAAGTGGGGTCAGTGGAGGAGAGACTAGTAGCAGATGAGATCAGAGAGATAGTAAGTGGGGATGTGTATGTCAGGTAGAGATTTTAGGCTATGTGAGAATATTAGTTTTGAGCAAGCTAGGAAGTCACTGGAGAGCGTTGAGCAGAAGAAAATATAACCTGACTTATATTTTTATAGAATCACTCTGGTTCCTTTGTAAAAACCACTCTGGCTTTGTGTTCTCCTCTCACTTCTATGGGAGAGGGGTTCAGGTAGATCAGATGAGAGATAATAGTGTCACAGACTATTATGGAGAGAAGTGTAGGATTTGGGGTGTGTTTTTGAAGGGAGTGCTGGAGAGTTGATCATGGATTAGATGTGAGATATGAGAGAAAGAGTCAAAAGCATGAGTAACATGCCATTGAATGGTTGAAGGTGCCACCTACTGAGATAGAAATGTAGGAGATTTGGGGAGCAGTACAATATGTGAACAAGCCTTGATGGGCCTGTTGGAATTCTCCAGGAGAGAATTAGGGTATGGAAGAGAAGATGATCTAGCAAAGGGATTACTATGTGCAATGGCACTGAGCCTTGAAAAGACCTTAGTTATTTGGAAAGTGGTGAGATATTCAATGTGCTGTAAGCAGTGTACATTGGAGGCTGACAGAATACCGCCTACTTTTGTATGGCCTATGAGCTGTACAAAATGTTTGGAAAAGTCAAAAAAAGAATAATGTTTTGTGACATGTGAAAAATTAGATGAAATTCATAGTTCAGCACCATAAAGTTTGATTGGAACATGGCCATAGTCACTCATTTACTATTGTCTATGGTTGCTTTTGCACTAAAATGGCAGACCTGAGTAGGTGGGATGGAGACTACATGGGCTGAAAAGGTGAAAATATTTACTATTGGTCCCTTATAGAAAAAATTTCTAGAGTCAGAATAGAGCATTTTTTTGGAAGCAGATTGTGAAGTATCTTGTGTGCCAGGCTAAGGAGTTGGGACTTAATTTTGTAGGCCACAGAAAGCCATCAAAGGGTGAGTATCTTCCTAAAGTATCACAAATAATACAGGGGGGAAAATCCTAGGGCAACCTAATTCCCAGATGGAGAAACAAACACCAAAACAGTAAGTGGTTTGCCCCAAACTTCCCAGCACTTTAGCACAAAGAGCAGACAAGGCCTTCTGTGTTTCAACTCCCAGAATCATAGTTTTACCCCTGTTCTTCATCGTCTACCTCGGAACATCTTTATACAAGGACGTTTCTTTAGAAATCTCATAGAATTCTTATGTCTGTTGTAGAATGTCAGGAGAAATAATTACTTAGGGTTTAATGTTTTATCCTAACCTACCTATGTATTGATTTTATAATCAGTGAACATTTATTTGGGGGAAAAAACCTTCATGAACTTTGAGTGCAATTAAAATGAAAATTAAGCCATTATTTTAATAGAGTTCGATCTTGTGCAAAGCTGAATTAGACTGAAGTGTGGTACTTCTGCCCATTCTTGTTAGAATATTTTCATTTGTAGATTGTATTTACAAATTGTAGATTGTATTTACAAACTGCAGACATCCCATACATGTTAAATGGCAGTAACATATCATCACCCCTTTACTCTATCCTATTTTTCTTAAACTATGAAAAGGAAAGTGCTAGTAGCAGGCCTGTGAGAGTCTCTCATTATTGTCATGGATTCTTAAAATTAATAATGGGGGACATATCTGTGATTGTAGATATTTTTGAATGAAGGAAATTTTATGGATTAACAAGTTATTCCAGGGAGCAAGCCAAGAAGAAGCATTAGAAAAAATTCTGTTAGTACCTGTGCTACGATTAAACAGTATATCTGAGCTGGAGAACCCAACCATGGGGGAGAGGATGGCAGGGGTGGACAGGTAATAAATGGATACAAAGGGAATGTCTTGGCAAACTGAGAGAGATGTGATCACAGGGAGAACTGAACAAGAGCCGGTTTGGTGTTGACTAATGGTGCATGCTGGGAGAAATTTCTTGAACTCTTTTTTCTCAAGAGGGGGAATTGTACTCCACCTAGACAGTCTGGGAAGAGAAGTGAGGCGGCATCCTCTCATGAATCAGCTTACTGCACCTAACTACAGCTCTCATTCGGTTCCTTGTTACAAACTGTATTTACCATTCTGGTTGTTTCTCTGTTGACCTGAGAGAAACACTACCAGCGAACCTCACTAGATTGAGATGCCAAACAGCAGAGCTCCAGCATTCTCTGAGGGCTTAGGTTATGGTGATGTGTTGCTGCAGCAGCTGCCTGGATATGGCCGAAAGCATACAGCCGCCTTCTGCCAAATATATTAGAGCCTGATCTGTCCCTGTGAGTGTATCAAATGTAAATGTGCATGGAATGCTTTTAAAGAAGGCTGAAGTGGAATCCAGTGATTCAAAATTACCAGTAAGTCTCTTCTGGAGGTACACAAGGGATGTTTGTGAGGAGCATTATGGTGCACTGAGATGGAGCTGTATCTGAGGGTAAAATAGACCTGATTGACAGCCTTGTGTGGAACACAGTATTTTTCACTGTAGATTGTATTTACAAATTGCAGACATCCCATACATGTTAAATGGCAGTAACATATCTGGTAGCTGAATAAGCAGTGGCCTTGCCACTCCAGATGTTCTGTGGAGACTTTAGGAGATGCCTTTGGATATTGAGTCAGTTTGAGATAATGTTCCTGTGTGGTCCAGCTTGTGATGAGAAAGACCTGTTAACCCAAACAGTGACACTAGAGGGAGTGCTCTTTCAGAAATCACTGTAGCGAGGCTAATGAATCTCTAAGTAAATGAACTATTTCTCCACTGGAGCACCATAATCATTGACAACACTAGAAAAAGTTTTGTACTCTCACCAAGGAAGGACTATCAAATGGACTAGTCACTACTGAATCTAATGTTTTTAAAGGCCACTGGCCAGGAGTGTTGAAAGGCTAGCCTGGGAGGGCACACTTTTGGGGACGGTATGCTAATCCTATGTTATAGCAGGCTGCCCCTGGAAAGTGAGGCTTTTATCATTGTTTTCTAATGACTCAGGCATCATGAGTACAAAATGAATTTGTCTTCCTTTGGTAATTGGTTTGGGTAATAGATGATGAACACAGATTTATACCTGTGGGAGGCAGAGGGGTGATAGCAGAACATGATACCTGGAAGCCCGTGTCTGTAAATACCTGTACACTGGTATCTGTGACATGGTTATATAAAAGAACACACATGTAATCTAGAATGTCCCAAACAATACCTTCTAAGTCACCATCCCAGTCATTGGGAATATGTGATGCCATTTCTGTTGAATGACACTATAATTTGAATTAATTTCATGGTGTGTTAAATGTTACTTTAATCTTCCTTCCAAGGCAATATAGTGTAACAAATGGCTTGTTAGTTGATAGAATTATACAATGATTAGAAAATATTTTGGGAGGTTGATCTGAAGCCTATAGATGGTATGTGTGAAGGCCAATTGGCCAGAAATATGAGTGAGTTTGTCCTGTTTTAGAAATAATTACATGCACAAATACCTTTACCAAAACATATAAATGGTTCAAATACTTATAGGTGGTAGAGGGAAAAAAGGAATCAAACTTGAAAGAAAATATCAAAAGACTCCTGAAGGGATGTGGCCACAATTAACATGCTTTGTGGAAGATATTCTTATTTTCCACTTGATGGGCTCAAATCGTGGTGGTGATCAGGATGTTAATAGCTTATTCTTATGTATAAAATATTGTAAGACAAATAATGAAAAGATACCCAAGAAATATATATGAAGGAGGTATATTTTCTGATGTCAGCGTGTGGACTGGGAAGGAAAATATCGGTTGCAGACCTGCAAGTCCCTTTCTCCCTTTGCTGTGGGAAGCCCCTGAAAGGAGAGATACATGAAAAGCTCTAGTAAACATTCTAAAGATAGAACTCCTCTCAAACACAGTAATGATATTTCCTAGCGGGAAAATTCTTACACATGGAGTATTTTTACTACATGTCTCTGGTTTATCTAGGATTGCTTATATTAAACTTGGAAATGTGTGAACTTATGGGGCATAGCTACCTGAAAAACATCACATAAGCTGTGCAACCATCTGTGTAGGAAATGGAGATGTTTCATAACAGAAATACCTCTTTTTTATGGAAATAGTGCTTCTGCATGCAACATGTAAAGCTCATGTATCAAAGCTAGACCGGAGCAGTGCAAATTCTGCACAGAAGGACCTGGGCAGTGACGTTGCCTATCCCAAATTTTTTTCCACCCTTCCCTCTTCTTATGATTTCCTGTCTCCTTGAAATTATTAGTATGTTTTAATTTTGGATAATATTTCTGATCTTTGTGAATCTGATTTGACATTCAGCCTTTTATATCATTTCAAGCTATATCCTTCAGTGTTCAATATTTATCACTATAACACTTTAAACTGTCTTCCTACGTTTTTTAAGATCCAATCTTTCCCTCTCTACTTTAGAGCCGTATCAAGACCTGCCTCCTGAAACTAACATAATATTGAATGTCAACTGCCATTGAAAAAACCCATGCAAAAACCACTTGCGTGTTTCATGATCAAAGTTCTCTAGATCTTGATTATTAATAACTAATAGACACTTGTTATTGTTGTTATTATTATTGTTAGTGTTCCCTGGTTAAAGAAACCAACCTTGAGTCACATGTCTTAACACAGGACTGTGGTGACAGGATATGTTAGTTTCTGGTTCTCTTCAAATGGAAGTGACCTTTTACTCTCTGAACCACCCTTGTGATTTTGTAATGCCTCTCGTAACACATTCATACCTGAAATAAATTTTCTTTGGTAAACATGTCTTATTGCTACTATTAGAACAGAAATGTATGACACTGTTTTCTAAATCTCCCACAGTGTTTAGCAGAATATATTTTATCTAAAGGCACTTCATGAATATTTGACAAATTAAATTGAGTGGACAGATAAGCTTTTGATTTTCCTCAAAGCAGGGGGGAGCGTAGTGATAACATTATTAGCATAAATAAATACATTCTGCTCCAGTTCATTTTCTAAGTTCCCACCATTAGGAGAAAGATGAACCATTTTTTCTTCTTTTATATTTTCTTTAGTGAGGAAAAACACAAAGGTTAATTTTTTTTCAGTGGGGGTGGGGAGCAACTTCAAGGAACTTTATTCAATATGTCCAGTAGGTTTCAGAAAATTCCCAAATTTGCCAGCAATCAAAGATATGGGGGAAAGGAATTAGAGAACTTAGGAAGCCTATTATGCATTACTGATTTGATGAATCAGTATTTGAGGTTTAATGAAAAGTCACTGAAAAGGCAACAGTGGGGAAAATTGGGATTTAGAGAAAGTTGTAATTTGTTTATTCCTGAGAAACGTTCGTATTGAGGTCCAATTAAGATAAAAATAGTTTCTATTGACAGTTCATTCATTAAGTCCAACAGATAGATGGTTAGTGAATTCTGTCGAGGGAGTTAGTTTACAAATGAAGATTTTTTTTTTATTGTTCAAAATATTACAGATGTCCCCTTTTTTTCCTCATTGACCCCTTCCACCAGGCACCCGCTCCCACTCCTGGCCTTCACCACACATTGTCTGTGTCCATGAATTATGCATATATGCATGTAAGTTCTTTGTTTAATCTCTCCCCACCCACCCACCCACCCCACCTTCCCTCTGACATTCATCAATCTCATCTATGCTTCCAAGTTACTGAATCTATTCTGTTCATCAATTTATTAAGTTCTTTAGATTCCACATATAAGTGAGATCATGTGAAGTTTGTCTTTCTCTGCCTGGCTTATTTCACTCAGCATAATACTCTCCAGGTCCATTTATACTGTCCCAAAGGGTATGAGATCCTCCTTCTTTACAGCTGAGTAGTATTCCATGGTGTGAATGGAAACAGCCCACATGCCCATTAGTACAAGTGAAGATTTTAATGAGAGTATTTAGATACTTGAACACTTTGAGGGCACCTCCTCTTAATAGCACCTTCTACCTTTCCCACATAAATGTGCAAAAAGCCCAGTCTATCACCTTGACTTTGAGGAGCAATGGATGTGGGAAGCTCGGCAGTTAGAACCTTTGCAGGTTGGGGCTGTGACATAAAGTGCACAGAGAAGTCAGTCTTGAGTATTTTCTTGCTTCAGTCACTGACAATTAGGCCTGGGCTGGGGATCTTTTGGTATTTTATCTATTCTTTCAAGCAGATAGCCAACTAGGGGAAGAAAGGAAACAATTATGTTAAGAGGGTTGTTTTTATTCTCTCTCTTGAAACTGTTAATATAACTCTACAAGTGTAAAACCAATGACACTAAAAAATAGTTTATCGCCTGGCCGGCGTGACTCAGCAGTTGAGCATCCACCTATGATCCAGGAGATCGTGGTTTCATTCCCGGTCAGGGCACTCGATCCCCAGTGGGGAGCATGCAGGAGGCAGCTGATCAATGACTCTCTCATCATTGATGTTTCTATCTCTCCCTCTCCCTTCCTTTCTCTGAAATCAATAAATATATATTAAAAAAAATAGTTTATCATATGAAGCTTTATGCACTTGAAATAAAAGAAGCTCCTTCCTTTTCCCCCCTAAGAACTTACAATATCTTTGTGAAATAACTATATATAAAATATTAC
Source organism: Miniopterus natalensis (assembly GCF_054644295.1). Taxonomy (NCBI): domain Eukaryota; kingdom Metazoa; phylum Chordata; class Mammalia; order Chiroptera; family Miniopteridae; genus Miniopterus; species Miniopterus natalensis. The sequence continues at coordinate 57,240,498 of NC_142090.1, read as the reverse complement.
ACATTAAACAGGGACATTGGTGTGGACTATTGTTTAAAAGGATCATCTTCTTTGCAGCTATTTTACTGGCCACAGACAAGGGAGGTTGTCAGTATGTTTGTGTTTTCTCTATGTGGATACGATATCAATACTATTTATTAACTGTTGTTTACTTGATTTCCTGGAAAAAAATTAAATATAAAGACTTTCTTTATCAACATATTTCAGATCAGGATCTATTCCTTCCTTTAGAGAATGATTTTCTGTTAGAAACCTTTCTAGGAGACTAATCAAAGTTTAATGTGATATGCTAGTTTTTATTCTGGAAGCTGGTATTTTAAAACTACTGTGTAATACTCAAAAAACCTTAAAATTTAGTCTCAGAGTAGTGTGGTGATTAAAATAAAAAAGAAAAATAATTTCATAGAAACTCAACTTTTTCCTTATATTTCTCAAATACCATGAAGGGCAATAATTTTGTTCATGCAAGTAATAACTCTTAAATTATTTTTCCTTTCAGTTTTCTCTTACAGGCCACTTTGCTCCTGACCAAACCAGCCCTTAATGTTTTCCTCAGCTTGACCAGACTTTAGACAGGTGTCTTTCTGCCTCTAGGTCCCCGAGTCCTCTTTTCTTAAAGTATTTACTTTAGAAAACTCATAAATTCTTTCTTTGCCCTTTGAGATGTAAACTAAAAAAAAATAGTATGCTAGTTTTATAGCCCAGGACTCTTTCTCAAGGACTTAGGAGCCATCCCTTTGGGGTGTTATCATCAAGAATGGTGTCACCGCTCTCTCCCATTCTCTGTGGGAGGGTCTTCAATTCTTTGACTGTTTAGCTTTGTACAGTGTAAATTTTGCTTTGCCATTCTCATGCTTTGCTGTCTAAACTCTCCTGAATTTCCATAAAGACCTCTTTCCTAGCTTTAGACTTTTACCTCTTCCTATTTTTTCAGTTTAAAAGCGCCTTAAGTCCCCTTCTGGATCCCCCAGCTAGAGCAGGGTAAGAAAGACACAGAGCCAGCTAAGATAGAATTTTCTTTAGTGGGCACAGAGAGTGATGAGCTGGGAACAATGCTACGTTAATCATTAAATTTTGTTCACTCATAAATTTTGATACTTTCTAGAGGATAAAACCCTTTTCATAGGATTGTTTCATGTATTGGTGCACTGGAAGGATGGAAGGAAGGAAGGAAGGAAGGAAGGAAGGAAGGAAGGAAGGAAGGAAGGAAGGAAGGAAGGAAGGAAGGAAGGAAGGAAGGATAATTTTTTTCATCATGTTCCAGAACTTGATAACTGCTTTCCTGGTCTTACCAATACAGTACCTTCTTAAAAACAGATGATGAAACAAACCAACAAAGAAAACATAAACAAAACCAGCCTTGCTTAAATTGTGCTCTTTATCAGATTGCTTCCAGCTCAGAAGCTTTCAGTGACTCTACTTCCTGCTCTGTTAGAACCACATCTCTCCACATGGCTTTTAACCCTTTGCAGTCGTTTGTCTACTCTCAGTCACCAAAGCTTTTTTACCGTTCCGGTCGTATGTCTGCTCTCAGCCACCACAGCAAGGAACCGTACGAATCTTAACTCTATTCATTCATGTATCAGTTCATAATTTCTCTGAAAGCTCTTAATTCCGACCAGTATGACACCCATGTCCAAATTTAATACGACCGCAAAGGGTTAAATCTCTACATTCTGGCTACACTGTCAGGGGAGGCCTGCATGGCAGCCTTACAAACTCGGAGACTGAAAGTAACCACACAGGATGGTCTGAACATAAAAATTCTTAACTAGAAGCAAGTCATGATGAGTAGTCATGTCCTAGGCCTGTAGCTTCCTTGACAAAGGTCAGTCTTTACCTTAAGTGAGCCTGCCTGTTGTCTTTTTGCATCTAAGGTGACATACCTTTGGAATGTCTGAGTAATCTTTTTTTCCAGACCCCTCAGGTCACACTAGCTGCACCAGAGCACAAGGCCACGGAACCCCTCATTGCTCTCTTGTTCCCTGAATACCATCTCTTTGTGCTGTAAGTGTTAATTATGAACTACCCTGTACCCACCAATGTAAAATAATTATGTCTCTCTGTTTCACTTTTTATCCAGTCTCAGAGATTTCTCTGCTTTGCTTCCTCCTGCCCCCCTTAATCTATCACCAATGGATTTCATGTGACCTTCCTTTCACCTCCCCTTTCTATTCTAATGTATAAAATAAGCTACAAAACTGCCATTCTTTGGAGCATTTTCTCAATTTGTTGTGATCTTGCTTCCTGGCAATTGTCAGTTTGGCTCAAGTAAACTCATACACATTCTCTCCAGGTTTGCACATTTCTTACACCAGCAATGTCAAATTCACTTTCTCTGAACAGGCCTCCTTCTGGTTCATGAGCGTGTCCATTCCCCCACATCTTTAATGATGCTGTTCCTTTGTCCTGCAGTTTCACCTCCCTACAGGCTCAGGTAGAATGCAGACACTACCAGCTTCTTGAACTCCTCCCTGGCAACTCTAGAACTTTTTAAACTTTCTATAAATTCGTACTGTACTTACATTGAGCTACATGAGATGTTTTATTTCATTAGTGCAACATGTCATTTATTTGTTATTATTGCAAGTTATCATTTTTATAACAGTGAGTTTTCCAGACTATAAAAGTACTGAAACTTCATGTTCATGTAGTTTTGTATGAAATGTTTCTGTCAAGTATTACAAGCATCTCTGCCTAATTAAAGACTACAGAGCATACTTAAAGCTATTGATGATTCAGGGTCAGTTTTATGAATGTCAATTATAATATTATGCTATATAGTACAGTACATACCAAGGTATATAAGCTATTTGCTCTATGTAAACACTCTTCTGTCTGAGTTCGAATTTTCTTCAGTTTCTTTACTTGATGATAAACTTGCAGGAGCCATGTTCTCCTCTGTGATCCATATTTCTGTCTTTATAATAAAACTACATTTTCCCTATCTATCTGTTCTAATAATTTTGGATGGAGTGGACCTCCTTGTTGGTGAAAGTGCAGAGCAATCAAGGCAGCACAGCATCTAAATGTCTAAGGGCTGAGACAGTTTATCTGAGCCTCCACATCAGAAAAATGATCTTTAACATCCCAATGTTGGCGTGTTCTTTTGTGCCATTTTGACATCCAGATAGACTGGGCAAGTGGATGCTGTAGCATTTAGTTTATTGACATCGACCAACTGTCTTGTTCTCTAATTGGATCTGGACTTACTGTAGATTTACTATTGTTTTATAATATTTCATGTCTTCCTTTCTTCAATGTGATAAAAATATAAAAATATCATTTGAACATTTGTCATAAAATAGGCACATTTTAGATGATGAAAAATAATGCTCGATGTTCATATCTGCTCTGCCTTGTAGAAGGAGTCTTGCGCATTATCAATTTAAACCTCATAATCATATTACACAGTAATTTCGATACAGTAATTTCGATGAATAAAGGGAAGTTTATAGAGAAAGAAGTTAAGCTGCTGGTATGTGGGTTTCAAACTCAAGTATTCTGACTTCTATTCCAGTGGATCCTCAACTACTGCTTCACTCTCTGAGCAAGGCGTTGTGCCAGCCTTCAAGAAGCTTCTGACCTACTCAGAATGGATCTGGCGGACATGGAATAGCTACGTAATTGTAATGAGATAGTGCTCTGTTGAGGTGTGGCAGTGCAGTGGGAATTTAGATAACATGCCATGATGTGTGTGTGTCAGTGTCTGAGCACTTGAGCAAAATGAAACATGTGAGAAGATTATTGATATTTGTGAGAAAGGTGTATCCTGAGTATGTGTCCTATTTGAAAAAATAGATATAAAGTAGAATAAAAAGCCAGACAAAGCCATAGATTTGGGGAACAAAGAGCTGTACAGTTTCACTGATACAAAGTACATGTACCGGATTTGTGGGGATAAGTAGAGGTTTATGGTGTAATCCAAGAGGGCTGTGATTACCATGCTGAGGACGTGTCCTTAAAGCTGTTTCCTATTTCTGGGGACTTGGTTTAATTGTGAGGGATGGAATTAGATATAACCTTAGAATGCATTTACTTTCTTCCTTGATTGAAGAAAAGGTGGGATCGACATGGAAGCTTTTTGAATGAGCCTGATATTGATTAAATTGGCTGTAGATTATGATATTCCAGGCAGCATTTGTTTATAGGCTCGTGTGGGGGGAGTTCAGAAATTTCTTGACATTTGTGGGATCCAGTGGTCTTGTTTTCACTTCAGATGCAGATTCTTTAAAACAGTCCATGGAAAAGAGATCAATAGTGCTACACAGACCCCTTACTGGGATTTTAATGAAAGATAATGCATCTATACGCCAAGAAGGAGGTTATTAGAAATCATTAATAACACACTTTTAAACTTCTTAGGAAGGATTATATATTTTTCAATAACTTGTCTTTATTATGGGTGAAGTTTACACCATTTTCATTTTAGATCATCAGCATAAATGCCATTTTTTCAAAGAGGTCTTCCCTGACAACTTTATCCTAAACAGCCTCCCATACTGGTCACTTTCTTTCTTTTTTTAAAGATTATGTCTTTATTGATTTCAGAGAGAGGAGAGGAGAGGGAGAGAAGGAGAAACATCAATGATGAGAAAGTCATTGATCGGCTGCCTCCTGCATGCCCCCTCCCCCCACTGGGAATGGAGTCCGCAGCCCAGCATGTTCCTGACCAGGAATTGAACCTCGATCTCCTGGATCATAGGCTGATGCTCAACCACTGAGCCACAATGGCCGGGCCTGGTCACTTTCTATCACGTTACAACTAATACATCTTCTCCACAATTTTCAGTACTTTAAATTGTTATATTGTGTTTCTTTTTGGTTCCAGTCTTCCTAGAATGTCAGCTCATTAAGAGAAATATTCTTAATGTTCACTGTTACAGCCTAAAATAGTGCTTGACATGTAGAGGGCACCCAATAAATATTTGTTAGATTATTGACTACTGTACATAGGTTTGTTATTTGAAGGTGTTATTTGAAGATAGGAATTATATCCTACAATTCAAGTGTATATAAAGCATATTCATATAAACCATAATATTTCTAATGGTGTGCCTCATTTAATTGCATCTAAATAAGGTAATAATAGAATGGCATGGGATTTGGATGCAGAAATACCCAACTCAAGTTTTGAACCTATTGTGTGATCCTAAAGACTCATTCTGTCTCAGTTTTTATTTTCACTATTTAAACAAAGGAAATACTATAGTACATACCTTAGTCTGATGGCAGCCTCATGAGATGTAATGTATATGAATAAATAGTATAAACTGTATAGAGTTCATAATGTATCAGTTAAGGTCACAAGACTATTTTTAAACACATGTGAAAAATAGTTGGTGGGTGGACAGAGCTGATAAGTGATATGTATGTTAATTAGAAACATTATTAAGTATTATTAAAATACAAGGTTCTCTGAGGTGCATAACTCTCTGTCAGGAAGTTTCTCGGGTCTCCAAGACAAAGATGTTGCTTTCCACTCAACATGTAGTTCCATAGCTCAAATTTTTCTTTAACATGCTGCTCTTTCTGTCCAGTGAGGTGAATTGCAAGTCAGTATATGGGTGAAAACTTGAAATGTGAAGTTTTTTTCAGTGGTTCTATTTAGCATAGTTCTGAGAGTCACATGTTCTTTATTGTTCAAATGTTCTTTATTGCCCTAAAATCTCCCCAAACTCACTAACCTGATAACAAGCAGTATCATGGGAATAAGCATTTATTGTTCATAAGCAAGTCTTAAAATCAAGCTATTATCTGTGTTGTACTTTTCCCAGAAAATAATATGTATTATAATGAATAGAGCATGTAATACTTGTAAAATTCCTCTGAGGGACTGGCTGCTGTTTAATATTGCTATTGGAAGAGAGGGAGACTTATCCCCTGAACCTGCCTCAATGAGGAGAAGTGGGTCATGGTTGGTTATTACCACTGTTCTCAGCTCTGCTCCAGAGTATGTAACAAAGTGATCGGAATATCTCTTGCCTTTAAAGAAGTGCCCTGTTTGACCCTCAGATGAAGTTGTAGGTTGTGGCAGTCCTCTCTGTGCCTGCCCCAGAAGACCAAGAGGCCATGCCAGCTCAGAGCTGGGACTGGAGAGGGCCCTCAATTGCTCAGAGTTTCCCTTTCTCAGCAGAGGGCTGAAGTGCAGTGCAAGATGTGTCATAATTGATATTTCTTTAAAGCATTGCCCTGGGCCTAGGGAAAGGAATAAAGTGAAGAGTTGAATAATCCTCTGGCTGGTTTCAACCTCCTGGTGTGCTGAAACATCTGTTGTATTGCTTATTAAAAAGCGAAAATAAATAGGACAAGGGGGGGATAAATGGTGATGAAAGGAGACTTGACTTGGGGTGGTGAACAGACAATACAATATACAGATGATATATTATAAAATTGTATACCTGAAACCTATATAATTTTATTAATCAATGTCACCCCCAATAAATTCAATTTTTTAAAAAAGGGAAAGTAGGCCTGGTCCTGAGAAGAGATCATTTCTGGTTTTGACAAGTCTGCCAAACAAAGTTGTTTTTAAATTCCACTATGCAAGTTTGCATTAAGTTGAGTGTTAGCGACTTTGTCCCACTCTGTAATACTGGCAAAAGAAAATTTTCTTGATTTTGTTAATGAAATCTACAAATCAAGAAGCATTAGAATAGAGACCTAGAAGAGCACTTTTATTAATATATGATACTTATTTAAAAGAACATAAAGGAACCTGAGAGATTTCATGTCAAGATGAAATTGAAATGCATTATTGGTTACCAATGAGAGTATACAGGAGGTTTTTCATAAATTGGATTCTAGCTAACCTAACACCCTGCCATAAAAGGGCTTTTACATTATGAATGCATATTATTAGCAAACTTTATAGTGCTAAGTATATTGCATTTATATGCCTAGTGTGGCCTGATCCAGCTTTTCAAAACTGTGCTTAATTAAACACTGGTCTCATGGAACATGCTTACTCTGGAGTGAGGGAGAGAATATGATCATGTGACCCACTCCTGGGGATATAAGGGTTGGGTTAGGTATAAGTATATGTTTATGCTTCATTTTGAGCAAAGAACCTCTACCATGGCTAACTTGATGCTTTTCTTTCATGCTTGACAGTTCTTGCTGCCTTAAAAAATAACTTTTATCAGTAAAAAACAGAACAAAAAAATTCAAAGTGGCCTTCAACCCCAGCTGCTAGGATAAATCCCATAGACATTTGGAAAATGTTGTAAGTGCACATGATCAGAAAATTTAGATGGTATAGTAAATGTAAAATGAAAGCTCAAAACATATTCCCATTCCCATTCAGATCCTAACCCTAAAGTTTGCCATTTTTGAAACTTTCTTGGTGCATGCGTCTACAGAAACATTTTTGTGCCTGAATATATGTATAGATGAATACATTCTTTTATATCAATAGGAGAATATGCTTTAGAAATTGTTTATGAAAGGAAGGATACTATCACAGCGTGCTAAACCTGACTCTTTAAATTTAGTTTGTGTTGGAGAGCTTTCTTTAGCAATGAATATAGACATACTTCAGTCTTTGATGGATAGTTTATTTAACCACTCTCTTATCTGTGCACATTTAGCATTTTTTCTTTTTTTGTGCTAGCACAAATAACGCTGCTCCAAATAGCCAAGCATGTAGCTTTCAGTAAGTATAACACAGAATAAATGTCCAGAAGTTGAATTGCTGGGCCAAAGGGCAGATATATTTTAAATTTTGATGATTTCGCCAAATTGCATTATAAAAGGTTGTAGGTAGTTTCCAGTCCTACAGTCATGTCCAAGAGTGACTCTTTCCCCTCGCTTTTACCAGAACTGGCTTTTATTAGACTTAATTTCCAGTGATGTCTGATGGCAAACCTAGAGTTTTGGGCAAGTGTTACCTGCTTGGTGAAATTTTTGCAAAGTAAATTAATAAAAAGGAAAGCAATATTCTTTCCTTTGCATACCATGGAAGAGGTTTGAGGGCCTAGAGAATTTAAAAGCTGAATTAAAGAATTTATCTCTGTGGTCATTCTAAACTGGTAAATGCATACAAACCTGAGCCAGCCTATTGGATGTGTAAGCAGCTTGTGTTCTTGGGAACATCTAGACAGACTTAAATGTGTCTTTAGTTAGTCTCTCTCTTTTTGAAATTTATCTTTATTGTTGGTATTAGAAATTTTTCTTGATGTCTGCTATGATTTTTGAACTATTTTCTAGCCAAGTCATTATTATTATTATTTTTAACCTTTGGCTGCAATGGAAATTGCATGTTATAACTATTAATGCTTCATATACTATCTTTTAAAATTAAATTTATTGGGGTGACATTGGTTAATAGGATCATATAGGGTTTCAAGTGTATATTTCTATGATACATGATCTGTATATTGCATTGTGTGCTCACCACCCAAAGTCAAATTTATTCTTTTCTTGATAAAATGTTTAGTAAAATAAGAATAACTCTCTTTATACTTACAACTATAAAATAAAGAAGAGATTTACCAAAATTTATTTTGCTCCATAGTTTTATTTTATTATTCAAACTAGGCATAAAATCTTTCCTTCAGAATTGGATTGGTCTTTGAATTGCTTTGTTACCCGAGTTAGCTTCAGTGGAGAAGCTGGTTCTGAATGGTTGTATAGACATAATGTAGTTCTTCATCCCAGGGAAGTTTTCTTTGTTTTTATTGTCATTATTTTTATTTTTGTTTTTATTTAATTATAAGAAAAAGAGCAGCAACTACCACTGTGACTTTTTCTTTTCAAATGTTTTCACTAAATCCAGGGGTCTAGTAGCATATTAAGCGATTTCTCCTTAAGCCAAAATGAGCTTCAGGGTCACTTTTTACCCCCTAAAAATGATGATATTAAGGAATGCTTTATTTTGGATTTTCTCTCTACTTGGGAAAGATGGCTTTCCTATAAAGCATTTGCATTTCAGTCACTTGGAGGGTTGGCCTATGAGGACAACCTTTTGTTCATAGTTAATTTTAGTGGGTCCTTTCATTCGCTGTTAACTAGACAGCCATTTTTACTTGGCTGGCTTCTATCTTTTCTCTCATCTGGTCTTTCATTAGGCCTCGTTGACCTGAATTGGCTCTGTGCTCTGTCTTTCATTTCACACATGCTCCCGTGACTCCCTTTGTCAGATGGTCTTGGCGGTGGGCATTCATTTTGTTCCTGGCCAAGTTCCTCAGTGGAGTTGTGGTGTGTGGTGTGGTGCTCATATCTTCCAGTGACACTGCCAAATCTCTTTTATCTGCTCAGCTACCCTTCCAGCCAACCTTCACTTCAGTTCAATGAAGCTTTTATTCAGTGGCAACTGGGTCATTTTATAGCAGGGACTGCTTTCAAAAAATAAATTAAATTCCGAAAATCAACTCTAGTGTTGAAATAAATAAAATAAGATAAACCCTCAATTAATTAAATTTTCATATTTTCTGACATCTTTGCATTCATAAAATTTAATACTAGACCTAGTCTTTGACAAAATACAATTAAGCTAGAAAATGACCTTATCCTCTCCTGGGAATAATATTTCTTCTAAATATCAGATATCTTTTTTCTTTTTCAGGTTTATCGGGTATAATTGACAAATAAGAATTGTATATGTTAAAAATGTACAACTTGATTACTTGATATGTTGTCTACATTGTGAAGTGATTACCACAATCAAGCCAGTGAACATATCTATCATCATCCCTCCCCCCTCCCCCCTCCCTCCCTCCCTCCCTCCCTCCCTTCCTTTTTTGTGTGGTGAGAACACTTAGGATCTACCCTTTTAGCAATTTTCGAGTACTTATACAATACAGTTCTCTTAATTATAGTCCCCATCTCCAGAACTTCCTTATTTTGCATAACTGAAACTTTGTACCCTTTGACCAACATTTTCCTATTGCCTCCTCCCCCAGCCCCTGGCAATCACCAATCTACTCTCTGCCTTTTATGTGTTTGACTATCTTAGAATCCACATATAAATGAGATCATGCAATATTTCTCTTTTTTTGTGTCAAGCTTATTTAGTTAGCTTAATGTACCCCAGGTTCATCCATGTTGTCACAAATGGCAGGATTTCCATCTTTCTCATGGCTGAATAATATTGTGTGTGTGTATATATATCACATTTTGATGAATTCATTTGTTGATAGACATTTAGGTTGTTTCCACATCTTGGCTATTGTAAATAATGCTCAATGTAATGGGAGTGCAGATATCTCTTCCAGATACTGACTTCATTTCCTTTGGATATATACCTAGAAGTGGGATTGCTAGATCATATGGTATTTCTATTTTTAATATTTTTGAGGAAACTCCATACTATTTTCCATAGTAGCTATACATTCACATTCCCATGAACAGTGAACAAGAGTTTCTTTTTCTCCACATTCTTGCCAACACGTTATCTTTCACCATTTTTTATTATAGCAATTCTAACAGATGAAGTATTATTTCTTTATGATTTTGATTTGCATTTTTCAGATTATTAGTGATGTTCAGTATCTTTTCATATACCTGCTGGTCATTTGTATGTCTCTTTGGGAGAGATACCTTTTCAGGCCTATAGCCTGTTTTAAAATCGGGTTATTTTATTTTTTTGCTTTTGAGTTGTGTGAGTTCCTTATATATTTCGGATATTAACCCCTTATAGATACATGGTTTGCAAATAGTTTCTCCCATTCCATAGGTTGCCTTTTGACTCTGCTTATTGTTTCTTTTGCTGTGCAGAAGTTTTTAGTTTGATGAAACCCCACTTAACTACTTTTTTCTTTTGTTGCTTATGCTTTTAGGGTCATATTCAAAAATTGTTGCCACGACAAATGTCAAGAAGCTTTTCCCCTATAATTTCTTCTAAGACCTACAGTTTTAGGTCTTAGGTCTTAAATTTAAGTCTTTAACTCATTTTAAGTTTATTTTTTTATTTTTATTTTTTAAATATGTTTTTATTGATTTCAGAGAGAGGAATGGAAAGGGAGAGAGAGATAGAAACATCAATGATGAGAAAGAATCATTGATCAGTTGCCTCCTACATGCCCTGGGGATCTAGCCAGCAACCCAGGCATGTGCCCTGACTGGGATTAGAATTGCCATCTCCTTGTTCATAGAGCAGTGCTCAACCACTAAACCACACTGGACAGGCAAGTTTATTTTTTAATACAGTATGAGATAAGGGTCCAATTTCACTCTTTTCTGTGTAGATACCCAGTTTTTCCAAAACTATTTGCTGAAGAGACTATCTTTTCCCTGTTGTGTTTCTTGACATCCTCGTTGAAGGTCACTTTTCCTTAGACACGGAGATTTATTACTGAGCTCTCTGTTTTGTTTTATTGGTCTATATATCTGTCTTTATGCCAGCATCATACTGTTTTGATTTCCGTAGTTTTATAATATATTTTGAAATCAGGAAATGTGATGTCTGCAGCTTTTTTCTTCTTGGTCAAGATTGCTTTGGCTGTAGGGAGTCTTTTGTGTTTTCATATGAATTTTAGGATTGAGGATTGTTTTTTTCTATTTCTGTGAAGGTCACCATTGGGATTTTGATAGGGATTGCATGGAATGTGCATATCATTTTGGACAGTATGGACATTTTAATTCTTCCAATCCATAAATATTTACCTGTCTTCTTTAATTTTCTTCATCAGTGTTTTATAATTTTCAGTGTACAAGTCTTTCACCACTTTAAGTATTTCCTAAGTATTTAGTTCTTTTTGTTGCTATTGTAAATGCGAACTTTAAAATTTTTTTCTTTTTGGATGGTTTGTTGTTAGTGTATAGAAGCACCATTGATTCTTGAATGTTGACTTTATATCCTGCAACTTGACTGAATTAATTTATTAGTTCTAACAGTTATTTTGTTGAGTCTTTAGGATTGTCTCCATATAAAATCATGTCATCTACCAACAGGTAATTTTACTTCTCCCTTTCTTATTTGAATGCCTTTTATTTCATTTTCTTGTCTAAATCTCTGACTAGGATTTCCAATACTATGCTGAATGGTGGTGGTATGTGTGGCATCCTTACCTTAGAGAAAAAGCTTTGTTTTCCCATTGATTATGCTTTTAGTTGTAAACTTTTAATATATGGCCTTTGCTGTGTTGAGATAAGTTTCTTATATACCTATTTGGTTGAGAGTTTTTAGATGAATAGATGTCCCATGCTTTTTCTGCATCTATTGAGATGATCATGTTTTATCTTTTATTCTGGTAAGATGGTGTATCATGGGAATTGATTTGCATATGTTGAACCATCCTTTCATTGCAGGGATAAATCTCACTCCGTCAAGGCGTATAATCCTTTCAAAGTGCTATTGATCGGATTTCTGTTTTTAAACATTTACTTTAATTGTGCACTGGAGTCTCCTTATAAACCTTATCGATCTATTCATCTACTTATCATTTATCATAATTCAACATACGGTGACTCTTACTTCAATCCCATTCCAAAGAGTTTATTGAAACTCCCAAAAGATACTTTAAATCAATCTCTTATGTAAAGTGATTTAGTTTTACTTGAATTTGAATACCAATCATGTCATTTAGTGGATCATTAATCTTGAATAATCCACTTAACCATGGGTTTTTCCATTTCCTCATCCATAAAATGGGGATGATTCTTATCTCAAGTGCTTGTGACACTGACAAATGAAGTAATACTTATGGAAGTGCTTTATAGACAGAAGTGCTATGTAATGTTAAGTATTATTAATATTTTGGGGCAGATTATAGGAGTTAAAAGTTTTATGTCTTTAAATACCTCCTAAAAATCCCTTGCAAAGTTGGTTATAGGAAAAGCATTCACCTGTGTAAATTCTTCAGTTCTTTTAAGCTTTATTCAGGGAAAAATTATTAGCTGTTGAGAGATTTTAAACAAAAAAGTGACATAATTAGACCTATGCTTTTGAAAAGTCTCTCAGACTACAGTGTGGAAATAAAATGGGTGGTAATGGGAGTGGTGGCAGTTGGAGTGAGGAGGTAATGTAGGTGTAGGTGACTGTTACAGTGATCACACAAGGGGTAATTGCATCTTGAATTTAGCAGCAAAGATGAACAGAAGTATCAGTTTTGCAAAAGTTTAAGGGAGTGGAGTTAACCAGAGAAGGAAATGTTACCAGTGGTGTTGGTGGCCAAATTGGACCTCTGTTCTTGAGTTTGGCAAAGAAAAAATTCAGAGCCAAGAACTCAGATTATAAGAGAAAGTTTATTTAGAAAGTTACAGAGGTAGTTGAAGTGAGACTTCTGGGCTGTGTAGGCTCAGGAAACAAATTTCAGAAGCAAAAGAAGGGGCCTTGGAGCTTTGGTGAGGGAAAAGCGAAGGTAACTCTATGGGAGGGGAAGAAGGAGAAGGGAAAGGGAAAGAGAAAAGCACATGCTTGCTCCTGAGAGCAAGAGCCCTCATGGGTCCTCCCCCTTCAGGGTTTTAAAGCCTGGGGGTTTACGGGAGGTCTTAGGGGAGGATCTCAGTAGAATATTCATCAGCTTTCTACTGCTGCACCAAAAAGAGATTCATTCCCCTGACTTCATCCCATCCTTTGGTGTGGTTGGCACAAGTGGCACTAATTGATTTCTGTTATCTGTCTCCCTGAGCAGGGTGATTTAAGCTATTTACTCTCTGCTTGGGAGGAGAAGTGTAAACTATCTACTCTTAAGTGCCCTTGGTTAGGGAAGATAGGATTTTGTGATTTACTAGGTGGCTGAAAACAGCTTGGCCATTTAACTATCTGTCTCAGTTTCCCTATTCCACTTGTCCTGGCTTATTAGCCTGTCTCAGAAGAAGAAAATAATGAAAAAACATACAGGTTTTTGGCTTGATCAGCTAGTGGGAATTTCTCAGCCTTTTCCTGGGATGGGAAACATAGGAAAGTTTTAGTTAGCAGGATTATGCTTTTCATGGGGGTAGGAAACAGAAGGGAGAATACATCTGTGGGAGTGGTTATTGGCTTATTTTTGTACAAGTGGAGCTTGAGACATTTAAGTGGATACATGTACTTGCAATTGCATAACTTTTATGGAACTCAGGAGGATACTGAAGTAGTAATGATAATTACAGCCATGAGAATGAATGAGGTGATTTAGGGAGAGAGTTTGTAGACTAAAAGAGGAGAGAGCAGGAGACCATCAACATTTAAGCAATGATCAGAAAAGGCCCATCCCCTGCCTATCCCATCTGAAAAATGTAGCTAAGATCATGAGGAAATTGTGGCACCACCTGCATCAAGAGAAGTTCGAGTTTCATTGTAAGATAATGCTCAATATGTTATATGCTTCAGAGACATCAAATGAGAACTGCAGAGTGTCTATTGTATTTACCAAAATAGAGGTCATTGATCATAATAGTTAGAGTTGTTAGTGAACTGATGGTAGAAACCTGGTGTAAGTGAACTGAGAAGTAAATAAGAGGTGATGAGGCAGAGACCAAAAACAGTGGACAACTCAAAGAACTGCGGTTGCCATGTATGTGCTTATATATTGAATAAATGGAGGTAAATGAAAAAGGAGGCAGATGTGGAGGGAGACACAGAGCCTTTTCTTAAGGTAGCAGAAATATAAGCATGCTTACATTTTCTTTGGATGAGCGATAGAACAAGAGAAAAAATATTATAGAAAAAGGAGAGAAGAGGTAAAAAGAAAGAGGCCCCCGAGGAGGCACCTGTGGATGGATCCAGAGCACTGGGAGGAAGTGTTAGTTACAGGAAGCTGACACCTCTTCTCTGTGAGAGGAACGTAGAAACCAGCAGGCATGGTCGGTTGTAAAGTACTGAGGTAGTTTTCCTCTGCTGGCTTCTATTTTTCTCTATAGAGGAGGAAGAAAGGCCATTGACTGAATGCTAAAGGATTCATTGGAGTTTGAGGATAATGGAGAGATTTGAAGTACATGCTTTGCAGAGTAAATGAGAAAACTAAGAAAACATCAAAACGTTTGGCAAGCAGCAGGTAGCTCTTCTCCAATACTGGAGATTGAAAATGTGTTGTGAAGCCAATGGGCATAGTTGCGTAATTTTGCTTGAAAGGGTTACTAGTCTGAGTGTGGGCACAGAAAAGGTGAGAAGCTGGATTGATCATACATTGGCATTTAGTTAGGAATGACTGATGGAGGAAAACAGAAAATAAGTATTACAGATAACGGCAAGAGGTAGTTGATGGGATGAACTGTGATGTCTGGGGAAAATAAGGGACTAAAGGCTGAAGATAAGAGATCGGCCCCCATTGAAGGGATCAAGGAAAGTGGTCTTAATATGTCAAAAGAACAGATGCTGTGGATGTAACTGGGTGAAAGATTCTGGAGGAAAGAAGGTTGTGGTCAGAGAGGCTAATGCTTTAGTTTAGGAAGCTTGTGGTGGATCAGTACCTAGTGAGTGAACCTGCACCAAGAATGAGGTCCAGGATATGGCTGTTGGAGTTAAGATGAAGGTAGATGTCACTGGAACTGGGATGTTAGGAAATGATGGGATTGAACTGATGGATAAGGAATTCATTCCTTATTGAAGTCACCATGAATGGTGGCTGGTGCTTGGGACATAGAGGAAGACTGTAATCTGAACCAGGAGGTTTTATTGTATAAGAGAGAATTGCCAGGCAGTTAAGAGATGCATAGAATTGGGAGAGAAATGATGATATAGTTCAAAGAGGGGAAAGTAGCATTCTGGGGTCAAATTTAGACTATAAATATGTTTTATTTGATTGTGTTTTAAAATTTGATTAAATTATTATCATTTAAATAGTGAGTTTTCTTATACATGTACACACATGCACATGCAAGCACACAGGTACACACACAGTGAATTTCAAGTTTTGCTTACAAATTAGAACAATCTGGAAAGAGGAGCACAAATATTCCTAAACAAGAACTGTGCAAGGCAGGTGCTTGGTACAAATTTGAATAAATTAAAGAGCAATTAAGCATTTAAAGACTTATTCCCTTCACTTATTCTTTGTCAACAGGGATATACATTAAACTTAAGATTTACAGGAAAGATCTAATTACATAGATTTGCAACAAGATATGAGGTGAGTTCTGCTAAAATATAGTAAAAATCTTAAAATATAATATTTTATTTAATATTATTGTATTATAGATATTCTATATATTATAATATTATTTTGTGATTTCTTAACAGATCATTATGGGGCTTAAAGCAAAGGACTTGCTCCTTCTATGCCTTTGATAATATTGTTCCAGAAGTGATTTTGTGCTCTTAGCTAGATTATTTACTGTTCTATTTTTGAAAGGTCATAGATTTCTTAGCTGCTTCTGGCCTTGATTCCTTATGGACAAAGAATTGCAAGAAAGTTGTTTGTTTTGTTCCTTCGAGATAGGCCCTTTTCAATCAAGAAATTTACTATAAAGTAAATTTGGTATGTGACATCTGACATGACTTTTAAAGACTCTACTTTTGTTCTTCTGGCATTTTTTAGAAACACATATTTCTGTACTCTTTCTCTGAATTCCAGTTAATAATTTTCTCTGCCTTTGTAACACCTGAAAAGGCATTAATTTCTAACACCACAACTGAAGTATTAATTTATTCATAAAAAAATTAAAGTCATTTATTCTTGTTTGAACAATGCTGTGATGCTTAATGTTATGTGTCAGCTTGACTAGGCCATGGGGTGTGCGAACATTTGGTCAAACATTATTCTGGGTGTGCCTATGAGGGTGTTTCTGGCAGAGAGTAACATTTAAATAGATAGATCATAATGCAGATTGTCTTCCCTAATGTGGGTTGATCTCATCCAATCAGTTGAACGCTTGAGTTGCACAAAAAGGCTGACCCTTATTTGAGTAAGGGAAACTCCTGCCTGATTGCTTGAGCTGCCATTCGGTCTTTTCCTGCCTTCAAACTCCAGCTGAAAAATCTGTCCTTCATGGGTCTGCAGCCTGCTGCATTTAGACTGGTGCATCCACCACTGGCTCTCCGGGTTCTCAACCTTCAGACCTGGACTGAAACTACACCCTTCGTTCTTCTGAGTCTCCAGACAGATCTCAGGATTTTTCAGCTTCCATATCATATGAGCCTATTCCTTGTAATAAATCTCTCTATATGTAGACGTATTGGTTTTGCTTCTCTGAAGAACCCTGACAAATATAGGTGCCAAATGAATATAAGGTTCTCTTAAACTTTTTTTTTTAAATGAGTAACAGGGGAAGGCAGGTATCTCTGGAAATAGAGCCTGAACATAAATGCTATTTTATGTTTTACAGAACCAGTTTCAGCAGATGTCTTGAGTGGTCTACATTAAATGGGACTTTATAGTAGATAGATAGATTTTAAATTTGAACTTTCACTGGTTCATTTGATAATGTAGAGATAACTATCTTTTATGTTCTAAAGATTTATTATCCTACTCAACTATTCAGTGTGCGTTATTATAAATGATTGCTTCAGATAAATGACTAGAAAATCATTTTGATAAAAAACCATAGTTTCTCTTTCCTAATCTATCAAATATTTATGTTTCTTCTCAGAATCATGTCAAATATAAAATTCAATATTCAGATTAAAGTGTTTCTTCTCTTTTGAGACCAGATGTCCTTGAGGCTATTATGCCTTCCTTAAAGAAGTTTTTTGATCTTTTATGATCTCATATTATTCTCAATACTTTCAGTAAAGGCCTTGCAGTATAACTTATTGGTAAATAAAGGTGTTCATGAGAATATTTAGTAAGGAGGTAGTGTGACAAATCAGAGATCTGATCTTAAGATCAGAGAGCTTAGGGTCAATCCCAAATATAAGCTTTTCTTGCACTGATAATGCTTTTATTCAACCTTTCAACAGTCAAAATCTTCTTGTTCCTGAACTACTCTGTAAATTTCAAGTTGTCTGAATTTTTCCAGGCCAAGGTTATGTATTATATTAGTATACTAAGGGAATGAGTGAACTACTGATGTATCTAACACAGGCTTAAGAGGGATCATGGTGCTTTTGAGATCTTTAATTTTGTTTTGTTTTTGGTCTTGCAGAAAGATGTATCTGTTAATTAAAAAATGATGCAAGGATACAGAAAATGTATGTTCAAAGAATTTTAAACAAATTCATGAATAAGATTTCTCTTTGGTTCTGCTCCCTTTTCTAAAACTGTTTTATTTTCCTTTTAAAATGTTTTTATTGATTTTTTTATTTTCTTTTAGAGAGTGAGAGAAAGGAAAAGGGAGAGAGGAACATCTATCTGCTGCCTCCTGCATGCCTCCCACTGGGATTGAGCCCAAAACTGGGGCACGTGACCCAATAGTGAATTGAACTGGGCGACCTCTTGGTGCATGGGACAACGCTCAACCAACTGAGCCACACCAGCCAGGGCTGTTTTCTTTTTCTTTTAATTTCAGCTCCACTCATGATAATTGAGTTGTGCATTTGATCCTAAAGTTTTACTTCAGCATATGTTTGTCTTTGAGAATTTGCTCACACTTTGTGATGCTAGCTGCTGAATTGTTGGTAGAGACTGTTTTTAGCTTAGAAAACCATGGTTTGGCTTTCTGTTCAGATGCCCTTTTAACTTGGAAAATCTGTGTGTGTGTTTTTAATTCCCAGAAACACCCTGGAAATATTTCTATGGCTGCCAAATTACAATTATTAAGTAGTGGTGAGGTGTTTTTATTTGATATGAAAGAAGTGTTTTTAGCAAGGCCCTATGGTGTGCAGGGCCCTAAGTGTTATAGACTGAATTGTATGCCCCCAAATTCATATGTTGAAACCCTAACCACCATTGTGTCTGTGTTTGGAGAGAGGGCTTTTAAAGAAGTAATTAAGGTTAAATGAAATCATAAAGGTGTGGACTTAATCCAATATGACTGGTGACCCTCTAAGAAGAAAAAAAGACATTCAGGGTGCATGCTTACAAAGAAATGGTCATCTGCAGGCCAAGGAGAAGGCCTCACCATAAACAAACCCTGTTGGGACCTTGATCTTGGACTTCCAGCCTCCAGAACTGTGAGAAAGGAAATTCCTGCTGTTTAAGCCACCAGTCTGTGATATTTTGTTAAGGCAGCCCTAGCAAAGTAATGCACTAGGCAAATATTTTTCATGAACCAGCTCCTCGGGTGAAACGCAGGGTTCCTGACTAATTCCATATCTCACTAGGAGAAGGAGGTAGCAAAGCTGTTATAATGTCATGGCTCTTTTTGTATTGAAACAGTACAGTTCTTGCTTCTTCAGTTTCCTGATGCCATTTATTTATTTAATGCTGGTTACATCATTATTCATGAGGCTGCATCGTCCATCATGCCACCTGTGAATACTTGCTTCCCATGACTCTTTCAAAGGTTGCTGCTGTGCTTCCTTGATAATGACCACAAATGCAAGACTTTCCTGCAGAGTCTGCAGGAAAATGTGAGCAATACATATTTCATATTCTGGACATAGTAAACTTATCTTTCAAAAGCTTTTAGAGTAAACATAGAACAACACATCTTCCAACCATGTCTTTTCTTGAGCTCTGTAAGATATAATCACTGCATTCCTAAAAAGTGATCCCTTTTTATGGTGACCTCACCCATCTTCTATGCACTCCTATCTTCCCCACACTGCCACCCGTGAGAGGATAGCTGAAGTGCTGAGAAGAACAGTCCTGACTGTAAGAAATGTTTATATGTCACCTGGAATGACATAAGAACTGCAGGGGAGAGCATGATGTTATCATGATTAGAAACAAGAAAGGACACTAATGAAGGTCCTGTGGGTGTTGGTGTCTCAAAAAACCTTCATTGGAGAATGGGAAAAGCCATCTGTGGGCTTGAGGGGTGAGATGTAAACCATGTTGCCATAGCAGGTATGTGGGACACAAGGCAAATAATACTTCTGTCACCCAATCGCCCTTGAGTTTTGTAGACTTAGGCGGCATTGTTGGAACACCAGCCAGCAAGAACAAAGCATGGTCAGCATGTGTAGCTCAAGTTCAAGGGTTGGTGTGGATCTGAAGTAGCCCATATCCCTGAATTCATTCATTGTGAGACCTGAGTGAGACACCTCAAATTGTGCACCACATCAATGGGAGAGTTCCTGGAACTGGGACCCTCCACAGGTGTAGGATCAACCAAAGGTGTAAGTCTCAGAGGTCCTCTGTGTCTATAGTGGACTCCATCTATAGAGGGGGCAAGAGTCCCAAAGGACAGAAACAGAGTCAAGGCTTTTACAGATGCCTGTCTCATCTGGCCCAGACGTTCTGCTTTCATGGCACTACCAGCCCCCATCAGTCCCTGATAATGAAAGAGAACTTAACAAAATTTTAAGGAAGGCATCCAAAGCTCTGGAACCCCTGAGGCAGTGACTTGCCTGAGTCTAAGGGGGTACTGATCTTTAGCATCATGCAAATGATGGTCTGTATTTGGCAGTTGGTCAACCAGGTCTCCCCTCTCTCCACTTCCTGTGTTCATTTCTCTTTTCATGGACATTTTATCAGCACCACCAACCCCTTCTCAAATTAGGCAGGGTCTACACAACATCCTACCCTACCCCCCATCAAAAACAGCAAGCAATTAACATTTGAGTTGGTAATATCATTTTCTTCTGTTACAAACATATCATGTCATCTTTCTTCTGAACATTCTTATGTATATTGTAATATTGTATTAAAAACACAATTGTACTAATTTTCTATTGCTATTGTTACAGATTACTAAAAATTTGGTATCTTGAGCAATGTAGATTTATTATCTTACAGTTCTCTATGTCATAAGTCTGCCACAGGTCTTAGTAGGTTAAAATGAAGGTGTGGCAATATTATGTTCCTTCAGGAGGCTTTCAAGTAAAATTCAATTCTTTGCCTTTTCTAGATTCTGAAGTCTACCTGCATTCCTTGGATAGTGGCCCCTTCTTCCATCTTCAAAGACAGCAACAGTACATCTCACTGACTTTTTGCCCCTAGCCACAACTCGCTCTGATTGCAACCTGGAAGGTTGTTTGCTTTTAAAGACCCATGTGAGGAGATTAAGCACTCCCTTTTGCCATATATGGTAGCATATCCACAGATTTTAAAGGATCATGCTGTGGACATCTTTGGAGGCTACTCTAACCTTCACAAGAATTTTAATAACAAAAGAAGATGGCATGACCTTTATGCTATTTAGAATGCTGTCCCTCTAATGACATAAAAATCATGCTTAAATACTTTGATCATTCATAGGAGAGGAAACAAAATAAAAAAGCATTTATGCCATATGCTTATAGTTTTTTTTTATTAAAAGATGTAAGTCTATCACAAGTGGATTATGTAGTTTCATTTTTAGTGCCCTCTGGTACAGTTTAAGTGATATATCAATAATCATCCTTGATAGTTTCCTATTTTTTTAATATGAACTAGAAAATGCCAGTGTTGACATTTGTTTAATATTTAGTAACGTGTACAGAAAGACTAGAGTACAAAGTTTACCCTAATGCTCAAACCAAAAGGAAAATTTCAGCCTCTGGCAAGAAATTATTTAGTTCATCACCTAAGGGGTCTTGTTAATTTGAATTCCTGATCAAAAGGAAAGGAGTAATGATAACCTCAATAGCCTCAAAACAGGGCTTCCTGGGGCTGGTTGATTGGAAATGTAGCCAAAGAATGTAGTCTTTAGTTAAGAAATGAAAAATGTCTTTCAGTCTACTTGGTCTTGAAATCAAGGAGAGAAAATGCTCTGATGTCATCAATATTGGTACTATGATGTGACATGATTAATAAAGTGCCCTCACTTGCATTAGAGGTCAAGAGGTTTTTGTCTTGACTCTATCACTAACTTGCGTAAATAAAGTGCTTCACCTGAGCCTCAGTTTTCTCCTACGTGTAAATGAGAAACTTGAGATAAGGTCTTATTCAGCTTTGAAATTTTATAATTATCTACTTTAAAATAGAAATTGCTTTGAAATATGCTTTAAAATGAGTAGCATTTTCAAAGAATTAGTCCCAACTTGAAATTCATTCTCCCATGTGTTACCATATCTACTCGCGTACATGTGTAGAATAACACTGGTAGTGTGTAGCAATCCAATTTATGGGTATCATTCTCGCCTACTCTCCAGGGAAGGCATTCATTATTTATGATGTCCCTGGGATTCAGAATAGGGATTGTAATGTGGTAGGACTTTATTAAATATTTTTGAATAAATGCATTAGTGCACTATTTCTCAAAGTATGTTCTGTGTGTATAATACAGACATGCCTCATTTTATTGTATTAGCTTTATTGCCCTTAGCAGATATTGTGTGTGGGGTTTTTTGTTTTTTTGTTTGTTTCTTTTACAAATTGAAGGTTTGTGGCAACCTCATAGCAAATTTCTCAATGCCATTTTTTTCAACAGCATTCACTTACATTTCTGTGTCACATTTTGGTAATTCTCACAATATTTAAAAGTCTTTCATTCTTATTGTATTTGTTATGGTGATCTGTGGTCAGTGATCTTTGATGATACTGTAATTGTTTTAAGGTGCTATGACCTGCTCCCATATAAGACAGTGTACCTGATAGATAAATGCTTTTTATTTTATTTCCTCAGGGTATTATTGAGGTGTAGTTGACAAATAAAACTGTCATATTTAAAAGGTATGTCTTGATGATTTGATATGCATAAACACTATGAGAGGATTCCATCCATTGAGTTAATTAGCACATCCATCACCTCACCTTTTTTTTTTTGTTTTTTTATGAGAACATTTAGGTCCTAGTATCTTAGCAAAATTTTAATAATACAATACAGTGACATCAGAATGTTATAGTCACCATGCTCTACATTAGATCCTCACATCTCATTCATCTCATAACTGAAAGTTTGTGGCCTTGTACCAACCTCTCCCATTCCCCCCACCCCATGGCAACTACTTTTCTACTCTGCCTACGAGTTTGGATTTTAAAAATATTTTGTTTATTTATTTATTTTTTAAAGGTTTCACATATAAGTGATACCATATGGTATTTTTCTTTGTCTGGCTTATTTCATTTAGAATAATGTCCTCCAGTTTTGTACATGTTGTTACAAAGACAGAATTTCTTTTTTTCCTTCTTTTTAAATATATCTTTACTGATTTCAAAGAGAGAAAGGGAGAGGGAGAGAGAGAGAGAGAGAGAGAAACATCAATGATGAGAGAGCCATTGATTGGCTGCCTCCTGCATGCCCCTGACTGGGGATCCAGCCCACAACCCGGGCATGTGCCCTGACTGGGAATTGAACCTCGATCTGGATCCTAGATCAATGCTCAACTGCTGAGCCACACCCATCTGGGCTCTTTCTTTTTCCCAAGGCTGAATAGTATTCCATGTTGTATAGATATCATGTTTTCTTTACCCATTCCTTTGTTGATGGATGCTTAGGTGGTTTCATGCTTGACTACTGTGAGTAATGCTGCTATGAACATGGGAGCACAGATATCTCTTTGAGGTAATAGCTTTGCTTCCTTTCATACGTGCAGAGTGGAGTTGCTGGATCGTATGAAAGCTCTATTTTTAATTTCCAGAGGAATCTCCATACTACTTTCCATAATGGCTCTACCAGTTTTATTTCCACCAATGGTGCACAAGGGGTTTCCTTTAATCTACATCCTAACCAGCATTTGTTATCTTTAATGATGAATTTTAAATGATGAACTTTTGGTTATTTTTAACCAAAATGGTTATTTTTTATTCTGTAAATTATTTATATAATAGAACATTCTGATAGAATACTAATAATATTTTCATGGGAGCATGAGAAAAGAAAAATGAAGCAAAACCAACTGTCTGGTTTATAGTTTAGCAGAATGACATTTATCAGTAAAACAGAATTTAAGTGGAAATCCAAATTTTAGAAGCCTCTTTTAATGCTGTTTTTATAATCAGAAATTCCTATATGCAGATGAATATGCAGGAAGTAGAAAATAATTCAGAACTGTGAGAGTTTTATTATTTAATCAAATATTTATTGAGATTACTAGGAATTTTACAGTATGTAAGTAAGTTGGGGATTATATTAGTATGGGCTTCAGAACTACAAAGGATCACAGTTCATTTTTTCATTATTAACACTGATAACAATAAAAACATTGAGGTATCAAGAGACTGTAACCATTTTTTCAAATATAAGCCTCAGGAATTTCACTGTCTCTGAGGCAAGTGAGGATGAACAATGTGTTAGCTCCTTTGAGCCAGAGGAAAGCTGGGGCCCAGTAGAATTGTGACTTAGTTCTTATGCAGTGCTTTTGGGTACAACTGGAAATAGACTTGTATTTGCTGATCTGTTCTTTTTTTGCTGTACTAATGAGCCCCTCATCTCTCTCTCTCTCGTCTCTCCCCAGCTTGGTATGCTACTTAAGAAAATATTTTAGCCTCATATTTTAGGCAAGGTAGAAAGCTGAGGGGCTCTTACTTCAAAATTTATTTCTTGGGAAAAATATGAATGGAATCAGGGTGTTATATTTCTCTAGGAAAGTCCTGCTGAGGCGGGTGAGAGTTGAGGGTTGGGGTAGATGTCATACTGCGTACCCTAAAGCAGTCATTGCAAATGAGTTCACGTCCATAAGCACATGTTAAGTGGTTTCTAATACCCAAGATGAGTGAATTGCGAAGAATATACAGGGGTAGGCAAAAGTAGGTTTATAGTTGTGAGTACACAAAACAGAGTTCATTCTTATATTATTATTTATTAATTATTGTATTATTGAGCATTATTATTAACCTGCTTTTCCCCACCCCTGTGTGTGTGTGTGTGTGTGTGTGTGTGCAAGAGAGAGGTTAAAGCCAATCTATTTCCTATTTCATATATATATGAAATCTATACATAAATAAAATTTCTGGAGGCTTTTAGATATCTGGCAGTCCTGAAAGCTCTAAATGCTTCTTGAAAGAGGATATGACTTTTCTCTAGGGATTTCTTTTGTCTGAGACAGAAAATGCAGAAAGGATAACACTATTTTGCTGTAAATTACACCTCCTTATCTGGGTTGCTTTCATTTAACCAGTTTTGGTTTAGAATGCACTTAATGCTTAAGATCACAACTGATGTTCCATTATCGGCTGTTAGATGCTGACTCAAAGCTCTTTAGCAGGGTGTTCATTACTTAAAACATTCATTTGTTTAATAGACATTTCTTGAGCTCTGGCTATGTGATGGATCCTCCCTGTTCTGTGAGTTGGGGCACCGCACTGAACAAACAGGCAGAAAGTCCTGTCCTTGTGGAGTAAAATAAAGAAAATATACTGAAAGTATATGTTGGATAGTTATTGCTGAGAACATAAATCAGGGAAGGGAGGCATAAAATGTCAGGGAGGCTGGTGAAGGCTCACGGAGATGGAGACTTTTATGTAAAGGCCTAAAGCAAGTGAAAGAGCTACCTGTCTCTGGGGGAACAGCCTAGGAAGATGGAAGAGCAAGAGTGGGAGATCAAGGGACAGTGTGTCTGAGGTGGCGTGAGTAAGGAAGGGGTGGAACCAGGGAGGTAATGTAGGCCTCACTTTGGGCATTGAGGTCATGTGAAGTCTGTATATTAGAATCACCTGGGGAGCTCAGGACACATCCCAGACCAATTAAATTAGAAACTCTGGGGAATGAATGCAGACATTGGTAGTTTTCGTTACTCAATGTGCAACAGAGATTCGAAACATTGCTATTAGGGGTGGAATGACACAATCTAAATGACATGTTGGGATGTCCATTAAACGTAGCTACTAGGTCAAGAATATTCTGAAGGGGAAAGAGGAGAGCAGGGATTATCAGTTGGAAGGTTATTGTAAAATCCCAGGCATGAAGTAGTAGCAGTGTGGGGTGGCCAGAAATGGCAGAAGTTTGGATATATTTTGAGCTCAGTGATGTATAATTTACATTCCTTAAGTCTGCATGTTGGTGTGCAATAAGTAGTTTATATAACTCAAGTCTCTGAAATATTCCAGTCTGCAATAAGTAGTTTATATAACTCAAGTCTGTGAAATATTCTGGCACTGGCTCCTTGATAACTATCATAGCTATGAGGATTCAAAATAAGGGGAAACTTGGCATCGGAGGTTCTGGTAATGTTCTGTTTCTTGATCTGGATAATGTTCACAATTGTATTAGGCTTTTGAGATTCCATTGAGTCATACATTCATGATTTCAGCACTTTTCTGTATTTTCTACTTCTATGTACCACAAGGTAGAAGAACCTATTCTAGAATAAAGAGACTAAAAAGATTTAAAAATGAAATGCAGTGCTTCACTCTTGTTCAATAGCTGCAGGATGGTGCTGGTGATAATGAACATTTGAACATCCTTGCTTTCCAACCCCCTTGAGCTACACCTTTCTGCATGACAATTTCCACAAAGACCTTTGCTGACCTTTGTCATAATAACAAACTTGCAAGACGTCTGTTCTGCTGTGATGAGGTTACTTAGATGAAGGTCTTTCCCTCCTTGTTATTATGGGACCTGGCGGGATTGAGACTCTTAGGAAGTGAGATGAGTCTTTGACTTGGTGGGAGGGAAAGAAGGGGCATGTCTAAGGTCACCCAAAGAGCAGAGAAATCAGTTAATTTGAGAATCTTTGCTCTCTTTAATACTGACTTTGCAATGTGACCTTTCACTTTACTAATCCTGCAGTCTTAAAATATGACTACTTTGAGGGAGTTCAGTGAAAGTTAATTTTTTAAAGGGTTGCAAGGACCCCAAAGGCTAAACTAGTGTGATAATTGGAACACATTGTGGAATGCACTAATCCCCTCTTTTGAATAGATTTAAGCAAATTTTGCATTTATAAACAAAATGAGTGGAGTGAAAGATTCCAGTCTTGTAGAAAGGAATTCACCTAGCAGACACAATTCACTGGGACATTCATTTGTCGGTGAATACAGTGCATTAAAAGAGAGCATCGCAAGGAGCCAAGCCACAGTGAAAACACTGGCACCAGTTCAGGGATTTATACCTAGAAAGAGTGAGCTTTGAGGGACCTGCCAGTATTCGCCTGGCACTCGAAGGGACGAGTTGGATGCTGGTGCTTTGTGCAACATTAAAGAGTGTTATTTAGATAACCACATTCAATTCTGTTCTCTACTGAAGAACTTTAAGAGTTGGTTTTGAAGGTAGAGTTTTTCAAATGCCTATATATGCTTAATTGCTTTTCAGTGCAATATCTGATAATCATTATGTGTCAGCTAATCAGCTTAAAAGCAACCTCAAGGAGTATTTTTCTGCTGTTTTTTCTTTTTAACCCTGTCTCTAAAAGCTAGAGAAGACAAAAGAAAAGGAAATTTTTTTCTGTACTGACAGAGATGCAAAGATACCAATCACTGGCTTTTGCTGGCTGTCAGTGCACTTAACTTCTGTGGCAAATGTGCCTCCTTGTAATAGAATGATGCGGAAAAGGAAGGTTTGTCACACACACACACAGGCAAATTCTGCACCCCAGGGCTGTATTAATTGCCATCTAGACCATATGTGCTGCTTAATCAAGTGCATTGCCTTGTGAAAATCACTTTCCCTGATAAACTGAGTGTTACCATCTTTCATTTATTTTCTTTTTAGGATTTGGTCTAGGTACTGAAGCTAATCAGTAATACTAGCATTTAATATATTGAAAACTGTCATTTCCTAGTTCTTTCTAAACTCGAAACATTGGAGCTTTTGAACATTGTTTATGTTTTTGCTTAATTGAATAGAATTGTGGGCTTTAAGAATGTGTTCTACGTCTATACTTTGTAGTTTAAATTAATTTCTGTTTCTTTTTAACCCCTTACCTGCTGAGTAAAATGGGTTATTCTGTACAAAATTCAACACAGAAGCAGGCTTCTCCCCTTTAATTCTCACTCAGAGGTGCAAATGTGGCCTGTTTTTTGAGCTTTCATAGGAACAGAAGAACCTTGAGGATGGGGGTCTCTGTATTGGTTCTCGATTAGCTAAAAGTATTTTTTTGACCTGATGAAATTTAGCAGCATTAGTGACATTGTGGCCAATGATAAAGGAGACATTGGTAGTCCACGACAATGCTGATGCTTGGTGCTGAGAAAGGCAGTTTGGTGCATGCAGTCTTGTGACCCCTAGTCAGCCTTGTAGGGATGGGCCATGGCCTGGGATACTTCCTTCCAAGGACAAAAAGCACTCACAGGCTGAGCTTATCATCTTCTGTGGGAATGTCTTTCTTTGTTGTGTATTCTTTTGTTCTGCTTAAGTGCAAGTGACATATGGAACCTGCTCAACCCCACTTCTGTATCTGTGTTTTGAGAGGAAGGAATGGGATCTTTCCATGGAGGCATAAGAGGGTTGCATGTAAGTGAATTGTCCTGAGTTGGCTGCCAGGAGAGACCCACTGGCCTTGGGGAACCAACGCCAACTATTGGAGCTGATCTTACTCTTTATCCTCTCTATGTGAGAAAAGCATTGTTCTACTTAGAGCTTGACTGTGTTGTGTTTTCCCTGGCTATGCTGATACCAAGATGCAATGCACAGAAGTGTTTGGAGGCCCCACCTGGGACTGGTAACTGGTGCACAGACACTGAGCTATTTCTAAGTGTATGGAGGTACTGGAAGAAAAAAAATGGTGGCCTTAAATCTCAAGATTCAGGGAAAGGACTAGAACGCATCTACGACTGCCCTAAAATAAACTTTTATTTACTGTAAACACAGGGCTGAGGTTTCTGTAAACCAAACCTAAAGTCTAGTCCTGAAATTGCCTGAATTTCAATGCAAATGAATTTACAACCTTGTAGAACTTCTTATATTGATTACATTGACTTGGAAGAAGTGGAAACCAAAATATTGATGTGGGGACACCTGGCCAGATCCTGATATAGCTGAAAATGTTGGACTCTTAAATCCTTTGCTAGAAGAAGAGGCTCTTAATCCATTGTCTGTGGAGGTTAGTCTCCACTGCTTTGAAGAACATGAAGCCTCCTTTGAGGTAAAAGCCTTGCAAAGCATTGCTGATCCCTTTCAGGACCTACCTCCATCCAATATTTTTCTAGATCTATAACCAGCCTAATATCCTGGTGCCAACCCTGGGGATTAAGTACAAAATGAGACAGGAAATCATGCCATACACACCAAGATAACTGCAAGATTTTACCAGCTTATATGGACAGAATCCTGGGGCACATGTATGGAAATGAATCCTTAATATAGTTGGAATGATGCAGGAGAAATATAATCTTGGAATTGGGTGAAAATGTTGATGTGGATGAACTAGCAGAGATTCTGGATTTAATGTTTTAGCTTAAGCAGCTAGGATGGCTCTAAGAATTTGCTGTGTTATTTTACTGAAACACGGGCTCAAAGTTGACCCTAATTGAAGTAGAAATTTCAGGAGTTCCTTGATGTACTGTAGAGGAAGATATCAAAGGCTTAGGAAGGTTGTAATGCAAGAGTGGATTTGTAGTGCAAGACCTATACACTCAACCCTGAACTATGTCCCACAAGAGGATCCAGAGAGTATTCCCTTCATCTAAGCTCTAAGAAATGTGTTTTTAAAGGAGATCACTGTCCTTGGAAAGTGCTGTAGTGCTATTATCTATAGGTCATGGCTGACAGTGGGAATGTTTGTTGTCAAACCAGACTCCTTAAATTCAAAGGGGATGATGAGATTCCTGGGCTGCAGGGACCAAAAGGTGGCACTTAATTGCCAGAAGCAAGAGGAGTGTAGTTACCATATTGGAGCAAAAGCAGCAGTCAGAATTTGACCTGTAGAGAGACAGAAAGATCTTTGATGACCATGGTGTCTGTAAAACTAACATATTTTTACAGCTTCCTATAGTCTTACTTGAATTGTTTAAGTGGAAACTCTAGGCCTGGGAACAAAAGTCTGACTTGAATAACAATAGAGTCATGTTCTCTCAATCAATTCCCTGAATATGAGCCAGTTTCTAGATCCAGAGTCCCTTGAATGAAGGGGAGGCCAGGCCCCCTTGAGGAGGGATCCTTTGATATAGCCAACACTTTATACTCAAACTCTAACATTCCTCAAAGGACTATTCAATTCACCAGGATGGTAAATTAAAGAAGGGGAGTAATCAGTGCTTTTTGGAATTAGTGGGTACTGGTCTCAACTGACATTTGTTCCGAGAGACCCCAAATGCCGTTGTGATCCAGTCAGGGAAGAGGCTTATGAATGCAAGGTAACCAATGGGGTTTTGATTTGGATATGAGTGGGCCAATGGGCCCTTGAATCCATTTTGTGATTATTCCCCCAGTTTGGGAATGCATAGCCAGAATAGGCATACTCAGTAACTGTCAGTTTCCAAATCAGTTCCCTGGCTGATGCAATAGTGGCTATTTTGATGAGAAGGTCAAGTGGTAGGCCCTAGAACTTCTATCCACCAAAATAGTAGATCAAAGACAATAGTACTCATTTGAAGTGATTGTAGAGAATATGGTCACTATCATGCACTTGAAAAATGGTGGCTCACATCCTTGCGCAACTTACATATTGGCTTGAGCAGCAGACAGATGGGTCTTGGAGAATGTCAGTGGATTAACATGCCCTTAATCGGGTATTAACTCCAGGTCTAGCTGCTGTTCCAGATGAGATTTTGTTTTTGGAGAAAACTGACATATCCTCATAACTTGGTATGTAGCTATTTACCTGGAAAATGCTTTTTTAACCCCCCCTATAATAGCTATTAGAGATGAGATAGAGTGGTGAAATGGTCTTTTGAAGACTTTATCATGGCACCAGCTAGATGACAACATGCTGTATTGTTGGAACAGTATCCCCCAGAATGTGGTATATGCTCTACATCAGTGTCCAATATGGTCTTGTTTCTCCCAAAGCCAGGATTCATGGGGCCTGGAATCAAGGAGGGAAAATGGGAGCGAGTCCTCTCACAGTTCCCCTAGTGATCCATTAGCAAGATGTTGACTCCGTGACCCCGTGATTTTAGGCTCTGCTGGTTTAGAGGTCTGAGTTCCCAAGGGAGCAATGCTCTCACCAGGGGACACAGTACTGGTTCTCTTAATCTAGAAATTTTGATGGCAACTCTGAGTTTCTCATGCTAGTGAATCAATAGGCAAAGAAGAGGTGCTAAACTGGCTGGGGCTGTTTATCTTGATTATCAAGGGAATACTTTTATTGCTGCTATACTCTTGGGGGTTGGGAGAATGAAATGCAGACATTCTTGGGGTACCTCTTAGAATGTTCATCAACTGTGATGAGTTCATAGGAAAACTATAATAATCTAACATAAATGGCCCACATACTTCAAGAATGAAAGTTTGGTTACCTCACCAGGTATGGAAACTTGAGCAAGCAAATTAAATGAGAGACAAACGGAATGTGTAATGGGTAGTGGAAGATGGAAGGTTTAAAATACCAGCTAGAACTACATGATCAATTAGAAACAAAAACTGTAATAGGTATGATAATTTCTTATTTATTTTGATATAAATTAGTTTGTGTATATATATTATCAATTGTAATATATATTTTAATCAAGTCTTTTCCATTTCCTCCTTCCTATTCCTTTACTAACATCAGCTGTATTCCCACGTAGTTAATCTATACTACAGAACAACAAATAGGGAGTATGATGCTGATTTGTTGGCTCATCTTGTTGGAATCAGGCTTCTTCTGTGCTTGCAGCTTCTCCAGATCTCATCTTTAAGCTTCTCTGGGTCCCAGGCCAGGCATCTGTGATGAATGGTACCAGCTTCATCTGTAGGTCACCAGTATAATCGGGGTTAGAAGGGTTGAAGACAGACACCCATTCCAGTGGCTTCATTGATTTAACTTTGTCTTTGCAGATTTCAGTTTATCTTGTTCTACTCCTTTCACATCCAACTTTTCTTCCTCATTGTGGGCCTTGCTGACCTACAGCAACTTTGGGTTCACCAACAAATCACAATCAACAGTCATCCATACACTTCTTCATCAGATCATCTTCCTGTTCAATGGAGCTGATCCTCCAATCTTTGCCTTCTGGACTTATACTTCCCTATCTTCTCCCACAGTTGGACAAATTCTAATATCTATGATAAATTTCTTAATTCATAACACTCAAGTTGCTGGAACCGTAATACAGCCATTATTCTCATCATTAATGTTGACATTTATTATATTGCCAATGTTGTTACATTTTAATTTTTTTCTAGATCTATATTTAAACTATAAAAAATGGATGCTTTCAGTATTACATTAGGATTTTGGTTTAGATGAATAAAATTTTATTGGCTTTAAGAAAATGTTCAACATTTTTAACTGAGGCTCAAATTAGTTTTTTTTTGTTTTTCATTCCTTACCTGCTGAAGCCAAACAGACCATTCTGAACAAAATTCAAATAGAAACAGGCCTTTTCTCTTTAATTCTCACTGCCTGGAGCCAACTGTGGGTTGTGATTTGGTTTTTTAGTTATACTGTTGACTTTTTGGTGAACCTATAACTCTTGTCCATGTATTTTTTGAGGGTTGACATTAAGAGCCCAATATTACAGGATCATGGGGAGAAAGTGTCAGCTTTGCTGCAGTAGCTTTTTGTGCCTGAATTGTTACACATATTTAAATGTTAGTAGTGCTCCTAAGCATGTGCATTTCATTGTTCCTTGGGCACAGTATTTTTGCTAGGCCATGGACCACATGTTAGTAAAAGAAATGAAGAGAGAGAATTTCTCTATGCTTTTATCGACTGCAGATTTGGTATGTTACATTACATGCTTCTTAAATTTAACAGAGAGTAATGCTCTCCTTCACTGTATCTTTCACTGAGGAAGAAATCTAATAAATAAAACTACTTGGGTCCTGGAGAGAGAATCCACATCCATTCATCACAGCAGAATCCACTCTAACTTAAAACTAGTGTATCCACATTACATGGCAATAAAAGAATTGGGCTACATAGCAGCTGCTGTTAAATAAACGTTATAATGCAGGGATCCTAATGGTGATCAAAGTTATATCAAAGAAGCTTATCATAGCGATATATTTGCATAACACCCCAGTGCTGTGTTCTCTGAATATCATTGTGAATCATACTTGCTCATATAGATTTTTTTAAAAAAATTGCATTATATTGCAAGGAGCTTTATATAATACTTTTTTTTTTTCTACAGAAAAAAGATAAAAGGTTTCTTATTTCTTAAAAGGTAAAAATGGAGACAATTTGAAGAGGCCAGGGAATGCCTTATTTTTGCCACACTTACAGGAAAGAAAAATGTCTCCTTTTCACATTTGGATGGAAGTCATTCAAAAGTCAGAAGTAAAGAGGAAAAGCATTTCTTGAGCTTTGGCCTGATCAGGTGTAACTATCATTTGGGGTAGCACTCACCATTTACCACGTGAACTGGCTGGAATGTAAATCAGCTAAAAAACAGTAACAGTAAAAAACAAAGCCCAATGATAGTTGTCTGTAATGTTTATTAACTTGGTCTAGGACTTAAAAGTAATATCTTTGATAGGTCAGGTCATAAATTCTCTCAATTTGACAGACCACCCAAAGGGAAAATGCAGCCTTTCAGACAGCAAAGAGTTTTTATCACTGACTAATCTTGCCTTGTGATTTAGGAGATGCTGGGGATTACACGAGGCTTATGTCCAGCCAGCTTCCATCACTTTATCTCCTGGATCCTCTTTGCAGAATTTTGCTGCCATCAAGACGTTACATAAATATTCGCGGCGTGTAATCAGTCAGGCAGCCCATCTTGTCCTTTCAGCCGGCTGTCAGGTCATTCTGGGGAAAATGACGGCTTCAGAGGAGAGCGTAAAGCTATGCATTGCAAGAGACATAAAAAGCATCTTTTCATGTGCTAAAATATACATTACAGAAATGATAAAAATCACTTCTCCAGTTGCAGAGGTTAGACTTTGCCCTCTCCGTGCTTACTATGAAAACCTAGTTGCATTCCTGAACAGATTCTTGCTTCCTGTTTATCTTTTCAAGCTCCAAAAATAATGAGAGGCAAATGAAAAACTTGTCCCATGTTCTCTCCATTTCAGCCTTAATAGTATATGAATCAGCTTCTTGTAGCTGTATTTATATTCCAGCAGTCATTCTTTTATAACAGGCCAACTTATTTTTATAGCAACCACTTTACACCTGGATTCTCTTTATTTTATGTATGCGCATGCACACACACACAGTTTTACTCAAAAGCATTATAGTACTAGTGTTTATTGCATCCTCTCTAAAAGATACGGGTCACTGCTCTCTACCCCCCAGAATGGCCTGGCATGCTCCTGCCCGGAGGAGGGAGAGGAGCAAGAGAAGGGAAGAACTTTTTTTTCAGTTCTCACCCAAACATATTTTTCCATTGCTTTTCAGAGAAAGTGAGAAACATCGGTGTGAGAGAAACATATCGATTGGTTGCCTCCCACATACACCCCGACCAGGGCTGGGGATGGAGCCTGCAACTGAAGTACGTGCTCTTGGCCAGAATCGAACCTGGGACCCTCAGTCCACAGGCCGACTCACTAACCACGGAGCCAAACCAGCTAGGGCGGGAAGAACATTTACCCAGCTTCTGCTCTGTGTGGGATGTTATGCCAGGCACTTTTCATTTGTCTTCTCATTTAATTCTTAAAACCTCCCTTGTAGGTGGATAATATCTCATTTTCCTGAGTTATACAGAGAGAGAAAGCAATGTACACACTGTCACACAGCTAGTAAGTGGCCCGGCCTGGATCTGAACCACTTTCTGCTGCCTCTAAAGCCCGTCTTGTGTATATAGTACTTTGTGTTATGCTCTCTATTTTCCAGATGGTTTCTTCTTGAAAATCACTGGTAATTGTTTACATCTCTGCATCCTTAATAAGCTGTAAAGAACTCTCACTTATCTCTTATCTTAGGCACCTGAAATGGTCGGACCTAGGTCAATATCTGTGAGTGAATTAGCTCACATTACAGAAAAATCAGACCTGTGCTTAGAATTTCACATTTAAAACCCTAGGACCTGCTGGAAAGAACACTGCTGAATTCTCCTAATAGGGTTTCTCACAGAACATTCAAGTCAACTTGAAATAAAATCAGTGTCACAGAGGGTAGAGTAAATCACTTAAATCTCAAATTCAGTTATTTCTGGTTTAGTCTTTTGAGTTCTAGGGGATAACGCTTATTAATTCTTTCATATAACCTAACCAGACATTCCATTTTGGGGAACAAGTGTTTAACTTGCCAGCACAGAAATTCTTTGTCATAGTGAGACTCACTTTCAAAGCCTCTTGATGAGATTATAGCAACAGGTTGTATTTACGCTGGAAAACTGCTCGGAATTAGACACAACTAATCTACAGTTGTTCTAGTTAGCTGTATTTTTCACTGTCACGTGTTCTGGAGTCTGCAGTAATTGCTTATGCCTTCCTGGGGAAGTTCGGAGTGCTGGCTGGAATCTATGGGGTCTCATGTGACTGGGGATCTGAATACTTGAAAGTGCACAGGCACTTGTCCCTTGGTGCTTTATTACGCCGGCATGGAGTTCACCTGGGGAGCCTCTGCGGACCAGTGCACCGTGGAAACTCTGCTTTACTTTGGGGGAAAAAAAAAGAGAAATTTTCTTTTCTTAAAATGTCCAGTTGAGCCAACTGTTTTGACCTTTAGTATAAAAAGCGTAGCTGTGGCAGACACTTTTTGTTTCCTACCAACATTCTCGCTTCTTCTTTATTAACAAGACCGATTCCACTCAGGCCACAATTCACCAGCCCCCGGGGTGAAGCTGGTTTGTCTAATCTAGGGGAGCAGTTCCACTCTCTTAGCTATTCATTGGCCTAAGTGCGAGCATGTGGTGTACTTCCACCCAGTGAGAAGTGATGGAAAATCTACTGGGGAGGGTTTAAGGAAAACACTTTTTTTCCTTTATAAGAGGGAGAGTTGCAGGAAGGGGAGACACTGTTCTGCCCTTTCTTTCTCTTTGCTTTGGGTGCCATAGCCTGAAGCACGTTCCCTGCCCCTGAGCTCCCTGAGGGACAGCATCTACTCACACCTCAGCTCTCTGGGAGATGGCAGCCAGCCCCTCGAGCCAATGAGAAGGGTAAGCAGGCCAATCTCTCAGAAGCAGTGGCCTCACATATTTGCACTATTGAACCAGTCCTAGAATTGCTATTTCAAACTTCTGGTTACATGAGGAAATGGCATAACTTTATTATATAAGCTTCGAATGAACAAGGATTTCGTTACTTGCTGTGGAAAGTGTCCTTACCACTGATTCGTGGGTTAATACAGATAATTGGCTTCCCTCTCCTTCCCTCTAAACCAGAATGTCAGTGTCACTGTAGTGCTTTCTTACAACTGAGTTTCAGTGAGGAGTTAAGTTGTTGCGTCTTTGCTCTTAAAAAAGTTTTTAAGATTCTTGCGAGTCTTTAGTCAATACAAAATAGTTATCTAATTATGCATTTCCCAGGTGTCTGTGATCACTCAGTGAAGATGTGTGAAAATGATGAGGCCTTAAGCCATTGTCTATTTTCAGTGTTTCCATTTAAATGTTGCTATTCATGTTAGTAGAGTCTAAAGTAACTAGGAAGAAACAGAGAACTGGGTAATTAGAATCTGATGTTTCGTTTGGTGTTGGCAAGAATGCACCTGTGTGTGTGGGGTGGGGTGTGTGTTTTCCAATTAAGGCAATCTTTACTACTTAGAATATACCTTTACTTAGCTCCTATTTCATGTAATACATGCTCCAGAATTTCTTTATTTTATTTTTAAAGAAATACACTAATTTCCCAGAGCCTTTGGAGACCACTCTAAATAATTTACACCCCGGCTAATGCCTGCCCAGTGTACAGAGAGCAGAGCATGTCTAGGGCCGGGCCACTCATTACTCTGATTTACTGGCAGCCCAGCTGCACCTAGAGGTCCAGGAGAAAAATCCTTCTCCCTTATTTTGTATGCTTAAAACAGGACATGTACCTTTTAAATATTCTGAACATTTATTTTCCTGCCAGGTATAGATGTCCCCCATTGATATCTTCAACCCTGACCCGAAAGCTACATGGCCCTTGGTATTTTATTAAGGCAGAGTTATTTATATTGCAATGCATTTTTCTTCTCTTTGGTATGCATGTAATTTCTTCAGGTAGCTGGAATATTTCTGCAACATGCAGTGTGTCTATAAGTACTTCATTACTGCAAACAAAAATATCCAGTGCTCTTTTGGGGGGGTCGGGGTAACCTGTGCCTTTGTATGTGTCCCCAAACCTCCCAATGATAGTTGGTATATTAGGGGGTCAAAGTAGACATCAAAGTGACATTGCTTTGGTGCTCTTTTGCTCAGGTCTCATTTGGGGAGAACACCCCCAGAATCATTTAACATGTATTTTAGTTCTAATCTCTGAATACATGGACTTTTATATTAATTATGGTGTGGAAGCATGTGCTTCTAGATCTCACACATTAAAAATACACAGTAGCCTGGCTGGCGTGGCTCAGCAGTTGAGTGTCCACCTATGACCCAGGAGGTCATGGTTTGATTCCCGGTCAGGGCACATACCCGGGTTGTGGGCTTGATCTCCAGTAGGGGCCGTGCAGGAGGCAGCCAGTCAATGACTCTCTCATCATTGATGTTTCTCTCTCTCACCTTCCCCCTTCCTCTCTCTGAAATCAATAAAAACATATTTTTTAAAAAAGTGATCCTCTTTTAAAAATATATATACATATATATTTTTTCTTGAGACAATTTTTTATTATTCATTATAAAGTGCAGAGTAATTTCCCAGATAAACTTTAGATTACATTTTACTTTTAGTCCCTTGTTTCTTGAGAGTAAGTAACTTTATTATATTGAGTTTTTGTAATTTTAACATCACATTAATATTTTAAAGCTTTCATGCACTTTACACCTGTATATTACTTCTTTAGGCTAAAATAGACTGGTAGTCTTTATTTCTCATGTATAAGAAACTCAAATTATCTCTTTTCTCTTGTAAAAGGGCCATCAGTTTTAAACTGAAGTCGCAGTAAAGACTGAGATTATGCGCAGGGATCCCCAGTAAGCTAAGCATGATAAATAATGCTGTTTTTAATGAAGTCGGAGAGGCTCTGCCAGTGGTTTTGGAAGGAAAATGAAGAGTTGGATTTTACCAGAAAGGGCTGAAGAATATAGTAAAATGAGAGAGAATTTCAAAGAGATGAGACGATGCTGATTTAAGAATTTGTATATTTATCCTTATTATAAAAGATTTTTTTTTTTTTAAATATATCTTTATTGATTTCAGAGAGAGGAAAGGAGAGGGAGAGAGAAAGACAGGAACATCAATGATGAGAGAGTCATTGATGGAGCCCACAACCCGGGCATGTGCCCTGACCGGGAATCGAACCCCGATCTCCTGGATCCTAACTAGACGCTCAACCGCTGAGCCACGCCCTGCCGGGCTAAAAGAATTCTTAAAACACCACCTTGTGGTGGACTTGGGATAGAAGCTACAGTGGTCCCTCGGGTTTCGAATGTGATCTGTTCAGGAGCCCGTTAGGGGTTCTGAAAGGTTTGGAAACCGAGGGAGCCACATCCGACAGCTGGGCCTCAGGATCTTGTCCTCAGAGG
Organism: Miniopterus natalensis; assembly: GCF_054644295.1. Classification (NCBI taxonomy): domain Eukaryota; kingdom Metazoa; phylum Chordata; class Mammalia; order Chiroptera; family Miniopteridae; genus Miniopterus; species Miniopterus natalensis. The sequence continues at coordinate 57,202,159 of NC_142090.1, read as the reverse complement.
AAGCCGTGTGGCATGTTCTATTTCCAAGGCGTGTTCGAAAACTGAAGCATTTCCATCCAGGTTTACAGCGTTTGTAAACCAAAATGTTCAGCAGCAGAGATGTTCGAAAACCGAGGCACCACTGTATTTCAGAAGCGGGTGTGGTCACTGCAGTGAAGGCCAACTATGTAGTTGCCCTGCCTTGGAGTAAGTATCTAGCTCCCGTGCTGAGAGCTCAGAACGTGATGTGTGAGAGAATACAGGGTGATATGCCTCTGCTCTGACTTTGTCTCTTTTGTTTCCTGAGCCAATAAATGCGTTATTTTAGTCTCCATTTTTGTTGTATGTTTCTGTTGGCCTTCTGGTCTACACAAAAGTTTATCTTGCTTTTTTGTCATGGTTAGAATAAATAAAAAAAAGCTATTAAGACAGAGTTGTGAAAATGCTTAACGTATAAATTAAATACCAAATTAAATGGAAAGCTCCTTGATTATATCTTTTTATTGTAAAAATAATTTTTTTCTATCAGTGCTACGTGTTTGGGGTAAAAAGGTTCCCCAGCTCAGAGTCAGCTTAACCTCAGACCACTCCTATTTTGCTACCATTCTCACCACTCCACTAAAATGGCAAATCACCAAAGAGCCCCTGTCCCCAAGCCAACAGAAATTTTATATAATCTTCCTTGTACTCCTGGCAGCATTTGACCGGCTGACCTTGCTCTCATCCTCAGAATGCTCTCTTCTGTTAGCTGATGAACATCATGTTCACACTTTTCTTTCTACATCTCTTGTCACTCCTTGCTGTTCGTCTTCAGTTTTCCTTCTGTTCTTGACCTTTACATTTTGAAAGGTCTCATGACTACCCTTTTGCATTTTTCCTACATGATTCTAATTACTTCCTCAGCTTTCAACACTATGTCCTGTTCTCTCCCAAATTCACATAGAAGTCTTCTGAGCTTAATCCTTTTATACCTAACTCCCCCTTTGACATCTCTGTTCAGGTGACTCCAAATAATTCTGATCTTAACCGAACTTTTAATCTTTTAGTTCTGGATTCACTCTTCTTCTAGCCTTACATCCCAGTGACTTCCACCAATGTCCTTGCATTTGATCTTGCTGAAAACCAAGGAATTGACCTTGATGACAATTTCTCCCATATCCTCACATAATTCCATCACCTTGTTCTAGAATTTTTGCTGTCAAAGTCCATAGTCTGTCTCTTTTAGACACGACATTAGCTTCCTACTTGGACTTCATATTTTAACCTTGCCAAATTAATTCTATTTTCCAGAAACCAGGCAAAGGAATCTATTTAAAATGGAAATCAGGTTCTGTAATTCCCTTCTGAGTTATCCTGGGTTCTTTAAGGGGTAGATACCGGCATACAATTAAATGTATATGGACTTTATTAAGAAAACGTTTATACAAAAAAATGGGAAGGGAGTTGGGGAAGGTTAGAGAGCCATCAGGCTATGATGGCTGATTCCAGATAAGGCTGATTCTGAAAAGAAGAGAGAGAAAGAAGTTTGGATGTCAGGGTCCCAGACTGGTTGGTCCAAGGACAATGTGGAAAGGCTGTGGAAAAGTCTTAGAGTCAAAGGAATTGGTCTACTTTCTGTGTTTGCTGCACTCAGTCACTGGCTTGGAGCATCATGTCACCTTAGGGTAAATTCCTCTGTGGATATCAGAACACAGCAGCTGGAGTTTTCGGTCAGTTATGCTACCTGTAGTGGGAGAACTGTGAGGCACATTCTCACGGCTACCTGTGTTTCCTAGGGCTGCCGTAACAAATTACCACAGGCTGGGTGGCTTAAAATAACAGACATTTATTCTCTCACAGTTCAGAAGGCTAGAAATCCAAAATCAAGATGTTGACAAGGTTGGTTCCGTCTAGAGGCTCTGAGGGAAAGCCATGCCTCTCTCCTAGCTCCTGGTGGTTGCTGGCAACCTTTCATTTCTTGGTTTGTAGACGCATAATTCTAATCTCTGGCCCTGTCTTCACACTGCCTTTCTCTTTGTAGATGTCTCTGTGTGTCCTCTCATCTAGTCATTCTATTTAGGGCCCACCCTAATCCAGTTTGACTTCATCTTAACTAATGACATCTGCAAAGACCCTCTGTCCAAATAGGTCACAGTCTAAGGTTTGGGGTGGGCATGAATTTCTGGGGGAACCTATTCAATCCATTCTACTGCCACCCCTCCTTAAGTCTTCAATAAGTAGAATACAAATAGACTAAAATGAGTGAAGTTTAATGGAGGTGAGTATATAAAAGGTACAGTTGGAATGGTATAGGAAAGAAAAGGAACTCTAGAAAAGAGGTCTCGGAGTCCTTGAGACACAGTATGATGTCATTGCTGGCGTGGCAGAGGGTGGAAATGGTATTTCAATGTGAAAACATACAGAATCCGATAACTGGCCAGATAAAGGAAATGAGGGAAAGAAGGTGTAAGTACTTGATCTGATTGACAGACAACAGTGAAAGAGGAACGGATGATGAAGAAAATAGCTGTTTTTAGCAAATAAATGAGTTAAATTTTGACTATTAAGTATTTGTGGAGGTGGAAAGATACCTTGGGGGGAATATCTAAGAACAGATAGGTAACACAGGTTAAAAGTAATGGAATTTAAATCATGATGAAGGGGCTCCCCAGGAAAGAAGGGTGGGGAAATCCATGCAGTATGAATCTTATCAGTCTTGGATTATGAAATAGTTAGAATCCCCCTTCTCTAGACATACAGACACATATTTTGAATGGTGAAAAGTCATCTTTGCCCTGTTTATAGCACATCTATGAAACAAGTGGGCAGGGATCTGAGAAAGCAGAAACACAGGCACTTTAATTCCTTGCATTTTGCATTACAGAATCATGCAGACTTTGATGTGCAGTACAGGATCCTAAAATAGACCTGCTTGGTGGATTTCAAGTGAAGAAAAACCCTGGTGTCCTTTATCTGTGTATTCTGCATAAAGCTGAGCTGTTTTGCAGCAATTTTTTCCACAGTGCTTCTATATTCTCAACCAGAGCAAGGTCTAGACCAGAGCCTGTGGACACGATGGGTATTTTGAGGTAGGGGCTATCCTGTGCATTGCAGGATGTATAGCAGCATATCTGGACTCTACTCCCTAGATGCCAACAGCAACCCCCCCAGTTGTGACAGCCGGCATTATCTGGAGACATTGAGAAATGTCCCATGGGGACAGAATCACCCCTGGTTGAGAACCACCGGTTTAAATCATTGCTGCCACATTCAAAATATACTTGGTCTGCAGAGTAAGGGCTTTTAACATGATACCATAGTGAAGGAGATGAGCTAAACAAATTACGTATCAGGTAAAGAGGATTTGATTTGAAAACTGTGGGTGTTGCTGGCTTTACTGATGACGGCCGTATTGCAGCCACAGTGCTAGAGTTATACGGATACTTGAGAAGTCTTTCGGTCACCAGCCAAGTTTGGGGAGAAAGGTAAAGCAAATGGCCAGTTCTTTCTCACCTCCTGGCATTTAGATCCCATTGAAACACTTTCAGTAGGAAGATGACCTGAGTACTATCCATGACTACAAATGAACGCCTAAGAATTGTCAAGTTAGCCTATTTCATGCATCATCTTGTTTGGAGCTTGCTACATATCTTGAATAAAATCTTTGAAGGTTGGAAAAGTGCAGGAAGGGCTTTAGATTTACTTGGCTCTCTTAATACTCAGCCTCATAAATATAATTGATGCTTTCAACTTGTTGCCAGTACAGAACATTGGGTCTTAAAAGCTTTCTGAGTTGCAGTTGGAAAAACTTTTGGTGAGATTTGTTACTTCTTTTCTCTAAGAGTCTCACCGCAGCAGGTCTTCTCTTCCTCCACTGTGAGTTCTGTAGAATTAGCACCCTGGCAAAACATGCTTTCTCCTTCCTAATTCTCTTTGGCTTTTATTTGTAGCTTTGTTCTGTGGGGATCCTGAACCTACAGCTAATAAAAGGTGGTGGATATAAAAACCGCTGATGCTTTTTCAAAGCAGGTGGAGAGAGCAGCCAAATTTCAGGGTTGTGCCTAATTTGAAAAATTGGTTAGGAAGTCTTGCGTGCGGGGAAGCATCTGGGATGTTTGAAAAAGGGCATTGGCATTCCTAGCTGGAGAGAGGACACTGTTGACCAGTGTAAGATAAAGCAGGTATGCTGCTCAGCATTCAAGTCCTTTTTTTCCCCTATTTTACTAAAAAAAATCTATATTCTTTTTATCATTGAGGGGCTTTAAAATATCATCATGCATCTTCCTGTCTGTCTGGGCTTGATGGGAGGAGAGTAACTAGAGTGGATCTGATGCTTGGGTACCTGGCACAAGGTACCTGTCATACATCACACTTACTTCCCACTGCTGTTAGAAACGCTAAATGGCAGCCTCAGAAGAATTCTCCCCGTGGTGCCTCCAGCCGGAGTTTCCTCGACTGTTTAATAATCAGATCTGGCCAGATGGTGGTGAGGCCGGGAATGCTTTCCGAATGAATGCTTTTTAATCATTCTTCCTAGGCTTCCTTATTCTAAGTGAACCCAATCAGCTTTAGACTGTGCAAATTATGAGAAATCTGACAATTTGGACTAAATCGCTGTTACCAATTGTGCTTTCCCATAGTTCAATGGGAGGTCAATTTTTCCTGCCTCTAGTAATTTTATTTTAAGTGACTGAAGTGACAGATTGTGACAGATTGACAGCTGAGGTCAAGAGGCCTGATTACATAAGTTTGGAGCCTGTCAGTGCCTTTGTATATATTTAGCCTGTATTAGAAAGATCACTGCCAGAGTCCCAGGTCTGCATATTATTCTCATACACTCTGAGGTTTGAGCTTCTGAGCGGGTGTCTGAACTTCATGCACTTGGCTGCTGTGGGATCACCCAGATCCCTCTAGAGTCAGTCCACTCATGCTCACAGCTGGGTTCCTCTCCAGAAGCGAGTTCCTCTCAGCTCCCCCAGCAGAAGGGAGCTGCTTCCACCAAGATCACTTCATTCCCCTCCTTTCCCCAAGGCACCCACATCCAGGGATTGAGCTAGGAAGGGGACAGGGGTCCTAGACAACTCTAAAGGACCATCCCCACTCCAGAGTTCCTATGGGATCAGCTGAGGTGCCTGTGGCAATGGTAATGCAGTTCAGCTCTCCTTCCCAATCCGGCTGCCCTTCCTTACCACAGTTGCTCCCGCAGAACATGCCCCGACTGACTTCCTGCACACAAACCGCCCTCTCGGGGTCTGCCTTTGGACCCCAGACCAAGGCAGCCGCTTAGAAAAAGAACAGCAGTGAACGCCTTGTCCTCTAGTCGTTTCAAGGATCGTTCTCAGTTGTAGCCAAAGGATGATTTGTCAGAACATGATAATATCTTTCTCTTAATGCTGGAGGGAGTATAATTTTTCCTATCAAGTAAAAGTTTCTATTACTCATGCAACAGACTTTAAGTGAGAACCTTTTTCATGCTAGATGCCAGACGTAGGTGACATAAAAGCGATAGGGACTCTGAGGAGCTCACGGTGTAGGGAGAAGACATTATAACCCCTTTCTCCCCAAACCTAACATGGGCTGTGACTAGAGGCAATGGTGAGAAAGGGAAGACAGTGAAGGATCATACACATAGCCCAATGACGAAGGCATGGCTCGAAGCCTTCCCTCCTTCTACCCCCATTTCCCTCCCCCTTCCCTCCCCCTCCTCCTTTCTTTCTCTCAGAGTTGTTCAGGACAGTGGTGCTCCCATATTCTTATAATTCTTTTGTTACTTCTTGAAATAGACTAGCTTTGTGCTTGTTGGTCTTAACTTACTTTAGATTACAAAAGTGCCATTATGTTCTACAACTTTTTAGATATTTTGCTCTATACTGGAATGAGCACTGCATTGCATTTCAATGCAAATGGTTCCTCTATGTAGTTTGGTGGAACAAAAGCTCTTATTCCTTGTTGATTATGCACAATGCTGAAGTCTTTATGAAAATAGTTGTCTAAGTTTGTGTTTAAGTTTTAAATTGAAGTTTGGACATTAGGAAGATACAGTGTTTCTGCAGAATTCTGGTTGCTCTGTTCACATCCATTTAGCATCTATTTTATATTGTTAACTGGAGGATGCTTTCATTGGGAATGAGTCTTAAAAATACTAAGGCCTATTAAGGATGGAAACTGTTGAGTCTAAGAAATTATATACCTCCCTTCAGGTCTACACAGGTCTAGTCCTAAACTAGTTATGTGAGTGTACGTTTGAAAGGAAATTGTGTATATTTAGGATATTTAATATAGGTAACACAAATGGTCTAAATGATTTGGCAGTAGACAAAAATATTATTTTGTCAGAGATTAGTGACAAAAAAAGAAAATACAAATAAAGTCTTTCAGATTTGCTAAACCATTTTTTTTCCAGAGTCTACTTATCAACCACATGTTACAAACAAGAATTGTTTTTCACCCCAAATTAAAAAGAGGCAGGTATGCAGAACTGATGGTGTGGAAGATGATTAATCACCTTTTGGAACAGTAAAGGAAGCTCACATTTTATATGCATGCTCATGGCAGAGTCTGCATAGTGATCTAAGATTCTCAGTTTTTATTTGAAGTAGGCAGTGTGGTGTGGAATCACAGTAAGTTAAAGCCTCTGTATTTTTTTATCATCTTCCCCATGATTTCTCACTCCACTGCCATGTTTCATGCTGCTAACCTTGCTTCTGACATCTAATCACTGGAGCTGGTCAGGGCATGAGGCCCTTCTTGCAGGACACTCTGTTGGTTGGAAGGATTTGGTCAACTGCAAATACACTCATGGTACATTCTTTTACTGCAGCATTGGGCACAGCAAGAGGACAGTGGGCTTGGGGCAGGGAACAGGGAAGAGAGGGCTAAGTATTGGAGGAGAAAGAATTCTAGGTCCAGGTCCAAAGCAGCCACCTGATGGGCAGTGACTGCTATAGATGTTTTCGGTTCACTGAGCTCCCTCAGCTATAGCTAGGGAGCAAGTGAGCCTGCTACTTCCTTTAATTATAATCTAGACTCTTCAGGACCATCCTCTGTAAAACCCAGAATTAACCTCTTTGTACTGTTTGACACTATTCTGGATAATTTGACACTGTCTACTCTGTGGCCACTGGTTCAGTTCTTTTCCTATAATTCACCTTGGAACATCCATCTCGCCCCACTTCCTTTGTTTCTCCTGTAAAACAGAATTTTCCCCAATTTTGGGCCATGTTCTTAAGATAGCATAGGAGATGACTTTAGGTGACTCACAGACTGTGCATTAAATACTGTCTTATCAAATTCAGTTGTGTCTCCTTTTAAATTATTTTGATTTGTATTATTTTAGAGAGTGGCAAGTTTGTCTTCATAACCTTGCTAAGAAATATTTACTTCCACAAAGAACAGCTTTAGGAGCTGACGCATGTGCTGGAGTATCACAAGTAATAGTACTGGAAAATAAATATAAACATTTTAAATTGTATTCATTTTATCTTATTTAAAAACTATCATTTTTAGAACAGTTTTAGGTTCATAGCAAAATTGAATGGAAAGTGCAGAGATTTCCCACGTACCTCTTGCTTACCACACACACGCACCGCCTCTCTTACTAGCAATATCCCCCACCAGAGTGGTTCGTTTGTTACAGTCCATGAACCCACATTAACACATCATTAAGTTTTATCTTTATGGTTGTTTTATATTTATTAAGCCAAATGGTTCCAGCTTTCTTTTTCTTTTTTTTAAAATATATTTTTATTGATTTCAGAGAGAGGATTTCAGGAAGAGGAAGAGATAGAAACATCAATGATGAGAGAAGAGTCATTGATCAGCAGACTCTTGCACCCTCCCCCCCAAACTGGGGATCGAGCCCTCTAGCAGCGCATGTGCCCTGAATGGGAATCAAACCTTGATCCCCTGGATCATAGGTCGATGCTCAACCACTAAGCCACGCCCGCTGGGTACCAGTTTTATTTTTATGGTAGTGATATAAAATTTTGTTTTAAAATAAAATGTCAGTTCAAAGAAAACTATTAAACAATAGTACATGTGATACCCTAAAAGTCCTGAAGGTGGCACTTGAATAAGTGAAGTTTGCAAACACTGATTTTTTTTTTTTTTTTTCCTTTTATTACTCTGTGTAGGTTCTAGAGTGAATCCCATTTGTTTCTATGGCTTTGAATACTACCAGTATATTGAAGTCTCCCAATACATGTCTTTCTTCTAAGATTCAGAGTCATTATGTGAAGGTTAGAGTGTCCACAGGCTCACCTGGTCAAACGTGAACTCATTTGTTCACTAAAAGCCCTTCCTCCTGTGTTCCCGCTCAACCATTATTGGCATCCCTCCCCATCCTCTAAATCAGCAACCTGAGACACATTATTATCTCTTGCTTCCCATATGAAATCATTCTCCAAATTCTGTGGCTTCTTCCTCTTGGATCTGTTTTGAATCTGTCCTCTTTCGTTTAAATCGACCTCTTGAACCAATACACTAGCTTTTTAACTGAATCCTCAGCTTCCTTTATTGATTCCTCTTCTGTCCATTCTGCTCACCACAGCCTAAGTTATTTTTGTACTGTATAGATCAATACATGTCACTCCACTGTTTAAAACCCTGTGTTGGTTTGCACTTTTACTTGAAAATGGTATAAACTCCTTTACTTGATATGTGAAACCCTTCATGGTCTGCCTTTTGACTACCCATCCATCTTCTTTCATTTCCTGACATACCCTGCTGACTTTTCCACCTCATACCATATATTATAGCAACATTTATAGTTTCCTGGCGTGCTGTTACATTTTATGCCCCTGTCTCTGTACACATGACTCCCCTCTATTGCCCAGGAAGTCTGTGTAGTGTTTAAGGACAAACTATCACTATCACTTATAAGTATGTGATCTTGGTTAGATTCCTTAACCTGTCTATGCCTCAATTTATCTGTAAAATGGGACTATGTCCTACGAATAATACACATCTCACAGGTTGGCTTTGAGGATGTAATGTTTTGAATATGTGCAGTGCTTAAAACAGAGAGAGTGCTATATAAACCTGATTTATTACATTCACTCTGAATGACTTTTCTTCCATGTCAGCTGAGTGAACTCCTGTGATTTTATTTTTTAATCCCCACCCAAGGATATGTTTTTCTTGATTTTAGAGAGAGAAGGAGGGGGGAGAGAGAGTAACATCTATCACTTGCTTCCCATATGTGCCCTGACCAGGGATGGAACCCGCAACCTAGGTATGTGTCCTGACCAGGAATCAAACTGGCAACCTTTTTGTGTAGGGGAGGGTGCTCCAACCAACTGAGCCACCCGGCCAGGGCGACTCCTGTAAATTCTTAAAGACAAATCTAGTCTCACCTCCTCTGTGAAGTCTTTTCTCACCTCTCCAGGGGCATGTGTTTCCCTTTCAGTGCATCCCCACTGTAAACTATAATGTGCTTATTTAAGTAAATATATATTTCATTGCACATTTTTTCTATTTCTGCTCCTACTGAATTGTGAGATCCTTGGGAGAAAGGATTGTATTTTACTTATTTTGGTCTGTAAAGACTATGTGTTCAATTTATCAAATAAATGAATAAATGCAGAAAGTTATGTGATCTTTAAAAAAAATGTACTGTGGAAAATTTCAAACACATAAAAGTAGTGGTGCTCATACAATAATTCATTATATTACCCAAACCTAGTTCAGCCAGCAACATACTGCCATTTTTGTCTGCTCTTTTTTTTTTTGATAGGGTATTTTGAAGCAAATCCCAGACATCATCGTTTTTATTCATAAATAAATCAGGTAGCATTAATAGATAAGGAATTAGTTTAAACATAATCACAATGAAAAAATTGACAGTAATTCCTTTATATCCTATAATCCCCATTCCATATTTAGTTGTCCCCAATTATTTCCAAAATGTCTTCAAATTATTGGTTAGGTTGCATTAGGATCCTCCCCACAAAAGTCTATATATTGCATTTAGCTAATGCGTTTCTAAATTCTTAATCTAAAAAAGCATCCCTTTTTATACCAGTTAATTTTTTTTTTTTATATCTTTATTGATTTCAGAGAGAGGAAGGGAGAGGGAGAGAGAGAGAAACATCAGTGATGAGAGAGTCACTGATCAGCCCCCCACTGGTGACCGAGCCCGCAGACCAAGCATGTGCCCGGACCGGGAGTCAAACCCCGATCCCCCAGATCCTAGGTCGATGCTCAACCCCTGAGCCATGCCCTGCAGGGCACCAGTTAATTTTTAAAGAAACTATGTCATTTGTCCTTCAGCAACCCCCACACTTTGGATTTGGCTGATTGTGTCTTTATGCTGTTATTTAACATGCCCCTCTATCCCTATGTCCTGTGTAGTTACATCCAGAGGATTGATTAAATTCAGGTTTAATTTTTTATAATATGTTCTTACTGATTTCAGAGAGAGGAAGGGAGAGAGAGAGATAGAAACATCCATGAGAGAGTCATTGATCGGCTGCCTCCTGCACGCCCCCGACTGGGGATCGAGCCCACAACCCGGCCGTGTGCCCTGACGGGGAATCGAACCTCGATCTCCTGGATCACAGGTCGATGCTCAACCGCTGAGCCACACCCAGTCGGGCCAGGTTTAATTTTTTAAATAGACTACTTCTTAGATTCTAGTGTGTACTTTTTATTACATCATATCAGTAGTAACATATCTGATTATTCCATTTTAGGGATGTTAAGATTTTTTAGTGGGGTTTAGGTGGTGTCAGCTTCGTTTGTCCATTTGAAAAGTTCACCACCCTTTAGCTTAATGTCTTAGGAGCCCATGAATAACCATTGACCTGAGCCACTATTTCATTAGGAGTTGCAAAATGGGGATTTTATAGTTCTACCGTGTCTTTTTGCATTTATTAGCTGTGACTCTTGTATAAAGGGGATCTTTTCCTCATTATTTGGTTACCTTAAAATATAGTTCAGAAGGGAAGGGAAGAATAAATACATTAACTTTCCTTTTGTAAGTTTTTACAGTGATGGTGTGGTGCTCTAACAATGCCTAAAGGTGATCAGAACAATTTTTTGGGATATGATTTTGACCTCATGGAATTTTATATTTAATATTTTTGTTCAATTGCAATCATATCCTTTATGATACCCTTAATTGTTCCAGCTTTGGTCTGTGGGAGTGTTCAGGATGCTCCCAAATGTTTTTGATGTGTCTCCAGAAGTCTTACCTAGCATCCTTGCTTTCAGGTTTAGCAAAATATCTTGATTTCTTGCCCCAAACCTGGGCTTACTAATTTTTCTAAGGATCTCTACTTTCCATAAGTGTAAGACGGTATTGGAGATGACTATCTGGGTTCTAGGGTAGGATAGCATTGCTTCTGGGCCCCTTCAGTCGACTGAACTAGGGAATACATATTTTATTTAAAGATAAAAATAAATCATGAAATCTTATTTATGTTTCCAATGTAAATGGATTACAGGGTTTTTATTTAACTATTTTGATTTTTATAACTCTTTTGTTCTGAAAATCATGGTTCCTAGCTACATTAATACAATTATGTGTGTGCTTCAATGCAATATTTTGTAGTAGTTTCACAATAAAATGCCCACAATACTACCAATAGTAAAACTAGCACATTTTGTTAAAATTTCTGTGTGTGTGCATGTGTGTATTTGGTCCTTAGGATGTTCTGTGTCTTAAAGTCACTTGAAATTATTCATCTATTTGTGATTTTGCCATCACCATCATAAAGAGTTAGTTTAATAGACAGATTTTTATTCAGGTGATTTTCCCCCCATTTTTGGTGACCATCATTTTATTAAATATATTCTTAAAAATCATATAGAATATTTTCATGGTTTTAATTCTATAAAAAGGGAACACATTTAGAGATACTAGGTTCTACCCTTGTACTTCCCTTCAATCTCTTTCTCCCTCTAGTTGTAGTATTTTTGAAAATATAGGCAAATCTGTTCATGTATCTACACATGTCCCTTCCACAAAGTAGTATAGCATACTCTAAAAAAATTTAGACCTTTTATTTTGAGATTGTTGGGGATTTACATTTATTTGTAAGAAAGAATAGAGAGATCCTATGTATCCTTTATTCAGTTTTCCTAGTAAAACTGTGGGATGATATGACAACTGGAATACCGACATTGATACAGAATATTACCATTAATACAAGGATTCTTCAAGTTGCACTTTTATAGCCACACTGTCTTCCCTCCTGCCTCTAACCTCTCCTTAAACCCTGTCAATCACCAATTTGTTCTCTATTTCTATAATTGTGTCAGTTTAAAATGTTATATAAATGAAATCATGTTTTTTGCCCATTTCCTAATTGGATTTTTTTTTACTGTTAATTTTAAATATTCCTTGTACATTGTAGACACTAGTCCTTTGTGAGATAATGTATTTTGCAAATATTTTATCTCATTCTGTCATTTGTCTTTTCAGTATCTTAACAGTATTTTGCAGAGGGAAAGTTAATTTTGATAAAGTTTTCCTTTTATGGATTGTACTTTTGATGTCACAAGACTGACAAATCTGCAGGGGGGTGGGGTGGGAACAGATTAACCAAAGGATGTATATGCATAGCCCATGGACACAGACAATAGTGCAGTGAAGGCCTGGGGAGGGGGAGGGTGGGGTGGAGGGGTTAAAGGGGAAAAAAAGGAGGCATCTGTAATACTTTCAATAATAAAGATAAATTAAAAATAAAGTAACCTTACTTAGCCCTATATCCCCAGATTTCTCTTACATACTTTTTCTAAATGTTTTTATACTTTTACATTTTACATTTAAGTGTATGATCCATTTTGAGCTATTTTTCTGCATAAGATGTGAGACTTAGGTGGTGGTGTTTTTTTTCCGTAGAGGTCCAGTTGCTCCAGAATCATTTGTTGAAAGGCTATCTTCCCTCTACTGAATTACTTTTGCACTTTTGTTAAAGACCAGTTGTGCATATTTGTATGTATCTATTTCTGGGTTCTTTATCCTGTTGCATTGGTCTATGTGTCTATTCTTTGCTCGATACCACATTATGTTTGTTTCTGTAGTTATATAATAAGTCTTGAAGTCAGGTAGACTGACTCCTACCACTTTATTCTTTTTTGAAATTGTTTTAGCTATTCTAATTCTTTGACCTTTCCATACAAAATTCAAACTAATCTTGTCTGTATTTACAAAAAGTCTTGCAGAGATTTTGATTCTAATTGCATTAAACCTGTGTATAAATTTGGGGGAGAATTCACACCCATGCTATGTTGAGTCTTCTATGAACTCATGTGCTTCTCTGTTTATTTAGCTCTTCTTTGAATTCTTTTATCAGTGTCTTGTAATTTTTATAAAACAAGTCTTTATATATATATAGATCTATTTTTTTTTGGGGGGACAATTATAAATACTGTTGTATTTTTATTTCAGTGTTCATTGTTAGTTTATAGAAATATAATTTTTATATGTTTATCTTGTATTCTTTGACCTTGTTGAACTCACTTATTAGCTCTAGAATGTTTTTCTTATTGATCTCTTGGGATTTTCTACATAGACATTCATGCCATTTGCAAATAGGGGCAGGTTTTTTTCCTTTATCATTTATCTACTTTTTTTTTCTTATTTGTATTAGCTAGAATTTCTAGTACTATATTAAATGAGAGTGACGAGAGTACACATCCTTGCCTTGTTTCCAGTGGGAACAAAGAAAATATTCAGCCTATTCAGTCTATCACACTATTGAATAGATGTTAGCAGTAGGATTTTGTATATATTCTTTATCAAATTGAGGAATTTCTCCTGTACTTGTAGTTTTCAGTTTTTTAAAAACCATGAATAGAAGTTGAAATTTGTCAAATGCTTTTTTCTGCACTGATTGATATGATCATGTGTGTTTTACTCTTTAGCCAATAATTTGGTGGATTACCTCAACTTTTCAAATACTATACATGAATTTTTGTACTTGGAATAAATCCCACTTGGTCATTGTGAATAATTATTTTTATATTTTACTAAATCCCACACATTAATATTTTGTTAAGGATATTTGCATATATATTCTTGAGGGATATTGGCCTACAGTTTTCTTTTTTAGTGCTACTGTCTTTTTCTAGTTTTACTTTTAGAGTTATATTAACTTCATAAAATTAATTGAGAAGTGTACTCTCTATTTTCTGAAAGAGATTGTGTAAACTGACACTAATTCTTGAAACATTTGTTAGAATTCTAGAAAAAAAATGTGGGCCTGAATATTTATTTTTTGGAAGTTTGTGAATTATAAATTCAACTTCCTTTAGCAATTCATTTAGGGAAGGTATGCCTGTCACAAATTCTTTTAGTTTTTCTTCGTCTGAGAATGTTTTGCTTTTTCCTTAATTGCTAAATGCTATTTTCATTGAATGTAGAATTCTGGATTGACTCATTTCTTTCAAAATTTAAAAAATGTTGTGCCACTTCTTTCTGGACACCAACTTTTCTTGTAAGAAATACACTGTCATTTAAATACTTTTCTCCTATAAGTGTCATTTTCTTTTGCAGCTTTCAAGATTTCTTCTTTGTTCTTATTTTTTTCAAAAGTTTCAGCATGATGTTTCTTGGTGTGGTTTTCCTTGAGTTTCTCCTATTTTTTAGACCACTTAGCTTCTTGAATATGTCGGTTTATGTGTTTTAGCAGTTTTGGAGAGTCTTCTCCATTGTTTCTTTGTACTTCTAAAGCTTTCTTCTTTCTCCTCTATTTCTGGGACTACAGTTTCTTGGTCCCTGAATATCTTTCTCCCCAACCCTGTTCCTTTACTTCTCTATTGGCCAGTGTTAGTAGCTGCAAACATCAGAGTCTGTCAGTTTCTGAAAGAATCTTTTCCTTCTTTTGTCTTTCTTCTCCCACAGATTTATTGGGAGGGCTAGAGATCTGGGCTCTAGATGAAGCTCCCAGACCACTCTCAGATCTACACTGCAGATTTGTCCCATTCATGGAGTTGTGGTTATTCTGGACCTGAGAAACCACAAAACTTTGCTGCCTCTCTACTAGCAAAACCAATGCCCTTGTTCAGCGTATGTCCCCACATAGATTACTTCTGAATCAGGGTCTCATACTCAGGCATCTGATTAGTAGATCCAGACATGTATCTGCCCCCTTTCGTTTTCTGGTACTATTAGGTTCTAAATTTGTGTTCTGTAGCCATGTTTCTGATGTGACTTCATTTTATTTTTTACAAGTATATAATTTAGATTTTTTTAAATCATTGTTTGTCTTAGAATATTTTAAGTGGGTTTAACTGCAGTTCTTTTAATTGTTCATTTCCTATATTTTAAGAGGAAGTGCCTGGTTAGCAGAAGTGAAGGTCAAGGTTTGCTTTCCCAGTTTCTAGGTTTCCTCTTTGGTTGCACTGTGATATATTTTTTAAAAGATATTTTTTGTATAGTTATATTTCTAATTCTTTCTGAGATGCATGTTTCTGCTTTCTTCTTTTAGAAAAACCTAAATCTCTTTTATCCCAGAGAGGTTTTACCCTGAACAAATGGTGTTCTGTTCTGACCAAATTCTCTTCGTTGTAGGGTTTTGGCTATGTTTGAGATCCCAGAGGGCCCAGGCGGCCCAGGACCCTGAGACCTCAGAGCTTTCTGCAATTCCCTTGCCCTCACCTGCAGATCGGAACCTGAGGCGTCCCCCCGTAGTTCTGTGGCCCTCAAGTTTGCTATTCGAGTCCTTCCCTCTGAGTAGGGACTTTCTTTTTTGGAAATAAATACTTGTTTGCAATTCTTGGCTTTTTGAGCCCACCAGAATTCCCTTTGCGCTCTCTTGTTTATTCCCAAATATCCACTCTTCTTCCTAGGACTTGCTGCTGTCAGTGTTTGAAATAAACTTATTCTTAGCCTGGGATTTCCAGGATAATTTATCAGCTGGTTTTGCAATCTATCCTGTTTATTGCTGTATAACAAATGTGCCCAGAGCTTATTGCCTTAGAACAACAATTTATTATTATTATATCTTGTGATATTTTGGGGTCATGAATTCAGGCATCGCACAGTATGGTATCTTTGTTTCACAGTGCTGCAACCTCAGGTGAGATGACTTGAATGATTTAGGGTTGGAATATCCGGGGGCTTGCCAAGCATCATTTTTTTCCCCTTTCTCTCTCCACTTGGCTGACATAGGGTTCCTCAGACTGGAGTGACCTCGGGTATTTGAAATTCTTCCATGGCAGCTAAAGTCTCCCTGAGACTAAGGTGAAAGCATCCAGTTCTCTTCAAGGCTAGTGTCACTTTCACCTACTCTGTTATTTCAAGTAGTCACAGGCCAGCTCAGACTCAAGGGCAAGAAAATAGACCCTGCCTCTTAATGGCAGGAATATCTAAGAACCGTGGTCATCTCTAACTCATCACAATATCATACTCTGTTAGATATTTAAAAATAACAGCTTTACTGAGATGAGACATAATTGACATATACAATTCATCCATCTGAAGTGTACAATTTAATGATTTTTAGTATATGACCAGTGTTACGACCTTTGTATAATCAATTTTAGAACATTTTATTACCCCCAAAATAAACCCTGAACCAATTAGCTTTTTTAAATCCCTCCCCTTTCTATTAGCTTTTTAAGGAGGGTTGGAGAGATATTAAAAAGATGACAACCGCTTGGCCCAGCGTGGCTCAGTGGTTGAGCATCAACCTAGGATCCAAGAGAACAAGGTTTGATTCTCGGTCAGGGCACATGCCCGGGTTGCGGGCTCGATCAGCAATGACTCTCTCGTCATTGATGCTTCTGTCTGTCCCTCTCTCTCTCCTTTCCTCTCTCTGAAATCAATAAAGATATATTTAAAAAAAAAAGAATTTAAAAAAGTAAAATAAGTAAATACATAAAAAGATGGCACCACCACCACCATTGTGCTCAAACTGGTGATATGATTTTTTTTATAAAGGGAATCATCCTGATTTCTGAGATATATATTATTGAGACTAAGACAAAGATACAATTTTACAACTACATCAGTAATCTGAGATTTTATCTTCAAGTTATCTACTAGATGCTGTAGGGAACAGATGAAATGATAAAAAAAACAGTTTTAAAAAGTTGAAAGTCCATTCTACATATTTATTATTGCTTAAATATTAAACAAAAGAAGAAAACATAAACATTAAACAAACGAAGAAAACAAAGTGTTTTGAGAATCTATTACCATAGATTTTTGTCTATTTCTCAGTAGTTATAGTATCAATCTTCCTATATTAAATTATGAATATACATATTTCTCACAAAGCAGTGAAGTATAAAACTTTTTCAGTAAAGTGAGTGTTCACCTATACAGTTCTGTTTTCTCTTTTGAATCTATTTAATCTATTTAAAAACTGTAAAGTTAGAAGTCTAGAAAATGTAGAGAAATAGATTTGGAGAGAGGGGGCTGCACACAGTGCCTTGACAATGAGAACTTGGCTCTCCAGGGCTGCTTCTCCTTCCCTGCATTTCTTCTTTGCACCTTCGCCCTCTCCCTGGCCTGGATCTCAGCAAGACTGCCTGTCACAGGTGTGGTTGAGATGTGAGTGACGACTTTCCAAAATGAGGGGTCCTTAAAGGGGAGAAACCAGACCTTCTCTCACCTACGATTTGGATGACCGTATAATATAGCCTACCTATTGTGAAGGTTTTGTGATGGAGAAATGCTGAACAGGACAGGCCACTGGGATAACAGGTATATACACACCCCTGGCTACTCCTGAGCAATCAAGGTATGTGGATGTGTGGCCCCTACCTGAGACAGTTTGTGCTTTTCCTTCCTTTTAAATGGCCTCTGAAGCACTTGGTAACTGAAGAACTGGGTACTTTTCTCTCTGGGTATATTCTTTCAATGAAGAGGCTTCTAAAGTTTGGCAGTGGAGTTGGGGAAAAAGATGGATTTATGGAAAGTTATATTACCAACCATATGTAATGTAAATATAGCATATATTCAGATTTTTATTCACTTGAAGAGAAAGGATCAGTAACATAATCATTAGATTGGACAATTATTTGGCTAGTTTGGAAGGTGTGTTTTTGTTTGGATTCACATGTAAGTTATTCAGTGTTTTGTAAAATTAAACATTAAAAAATTCCCCCCAAAACATTGAGTGAGTTTCCACCCTGAACAATTGGCTTAAATTCTCTCTCCAAACTTTATTCTCTAGTTCTGTAATGCTGAAGATGACCTTGGGCCCAATATTTCTCTTAACCTTAGTTTTCTCCTGTAAAAAAAATAAAATAAGGATAGTACTTCAGAGAGTTGTTTTAAGGCATACTAGGTGAGATATGCAAAACACCTTCTATGAACTTAAAGTCGTATATAAATGCTAATCATATGGAAGGTATTATTGCCCACTAATGAAGTTTTGGGTTCTGAAATGAAGATTGAGCTTGCATTGCTGTTTCATAACTTATCTAGTGTGTATCTTACAGATCACTTAACCTTTCTAAACCTCAATTTTATCCATAAGATGAGAATAAAACCAATACTTTCCTCACAGAGTTGTTGTAAGGATTGTAGTGCTCAAAGATATTCATTATTGTTATTTAATAGGATCATTAGTCATATTGACAAAGACAATGGGAAACCACATAAGAACATTTCTTAATTTCAAGAAGGTTTAATTGACATTGTTCTTATCAATTTGACATTTTACTGCATAGAAATCTCACAGATTTGAGGGTTCTTTTTCAGGCTTTATTTCTGTTCTTTTCACGTATAAATATAGTTTGCTATATTAAAAGCTTAAATTCTCGAGTAGTAAAAGACCCGTAGATGAAAACAGGATTATTGATTTGTTCTCTGTCAACCTGAACATTGAGCAGGTCTCTCAGGGAAACTGGGCCTGTTGGACGCACCAGGATAGAGGGCAATGTACTTGCTCTGTCTCCACCCTTAGCCCTGCACATTTTTGGCCGTTGAACCTGTGAGAGTCTGGACCCTTGGCCCAGATAGGACCCAATTCACAGAAGAAGAGGTGGCCTCCTGCCACTGACCTAGAATTGTGGCATTGTAATATTCCACCATTTGATCTGCTTTTTCTTAGCTATGTCACGATCACTTCATGTTTGGCTCTCATTACCGCAGTGTGGTTTCATCTGTTTCATACCACTGACCTAAATCCACTTCAAAACAGACCATGACGTCTGAACTCAGTGTTTAAGATTTGAGACTGATTTTGTAGCTGGGTTGAAGCTAATTTGGACTCACCTATCTATAAAGAAATCTATAGCTATGTATAAAGATAGTTCTTTATTTTACTTTTATTTTTGCTTAAGCACTCAATGTATGTGTTACAAAGGTCCTTGCATTCAGATATATAAAGAAACAGCTTGTTCATTTCTTATAAATGATCTGATTTTTATCAGAAGCTACCAACTGGGTTAAAAGTCCTCTTCATATATATGTTCAGTTTTTCAGAATTCTGCTTCCTTTTCATATTTCTGCCCGAGATGGAGTCTGAATGTACAAAGGAGTTCACTGTCTCCCTTGGCTTCAGAGAAAGGGCCGCAGTCTCTGTGTGTCCTTGGACTGCTCTCTGGATCTTCCTGGATCCTGTAGCAGTGATGTCCCTTAGCAGCCTGTGATAGCTTGATTTGTTGGCAGCTTCTCCTAAAGTCTGAGGCTGAAAAACATGAGGTCTCTCCTCTCTTGCCTTGGACAGGACCTATGTATGGTCCTATCTGCTGTCTTGGCCCCACCTCAGCTCTTCCAAATGCAGTGGCTGTCCCTGAGATCTGGCTGTGATTCCCTTTTTACCTCCAGCCTCCATGGTCTGCAGCCCTCAGACATAGGTGTTGAGCCCCCTGCTAGTCATTCCATCAATTACCAGGCATCACATCAATTACCTTCCACTGCTCTCTGTCAGGCATGTGAGATTATCTGGGTTCTTTCCATGCCACTTACAGTCAAGCTGGAGAACTTAACTTGGGCCCCAACTCTGCCATGCCATTAACTTCACTTTGAAAGAACTTCCCTAGGTTAGCTTGTCTTCTCCCCAAATGCCAAAGCAATAACGGCCACAGGTGCTCCGAAGCTACTGCGATTGGAGGAGGAGGAGGGTTCTTCTTAGCTCCTCATTGATGAACATAGACTATGTTTCCCCCCCTAGCTAAAAGGGGTGCTGAGTTTTGAATATCCTGTCAGGATACTCTCAGTTAGTCTTTTTTAAGTCATCTACTATCTATACTTAACTTCTCTTCATTTTCTGAAAAATTTAACTCCTGTATCAGTTTTCTTCCTCCAACACTACCATTGTCATAATTCCTGGTGATGTCAACATCTACAAGATCATCCACCCAATATTCCAGTTTCTCATATCCTTTCCCTTATATACTCCAATGATATTGTTCATTTTCTGTCACTCTTTCATAGCATAGAAATTGTAATTATTACTAACTAAATCTCTTCTGTCATGTCAGTTTCTAGCTTCCAATTTCTGACCACCACTTCCTATCTTTTCAGCTGACTCCCTCTAATAATCCAACTCTAACAATCCTTTTACATGCAGAAACTTGAAATTAGATGATCTATTACCTTTTCCATGTCCTTAACTCAGCACACATCTTCACACCCTTTCTTATTCAGTGAAAATTCCATGTTTCATCATTATAATCCATTCTTTGCTATAAGGCTGCAATTCCCTTGCAACTCCTTGCAAAAACATGACTGTAGTTAAATCCAACCTTTTGCCTAATCTGTGCCCATGCATGAAAAGTTAAACATGGCTGGAGAAAAACTTTCTATCATGTTGACTGGTCTCGTTTTAAATTTTTGCCAACCTCAAGTGGGTCCTAATGATGCCCCAAACCATATTGTGTTCCCTTTGTGTGTTCACTTCTCAGTCCTCAGATAACTTTTCAGACCCTTTTTCTTTCCTCTAACATTTTCATCACCTCTTCCTTCATCCTCATACTCTGCTGATGATAAAATGAAAGCAATCAGAAGAGAATTGCCTCGGTTTACCCATTCTCACCTTCCTACCTACATATGTCAATGCTCATCTGTTCTGCCTTAAATTTTTTAATGAATAAACTGTCTAAATCCCTAGCAAAAGAAGCCTCTCTCATTGTACACAAGGTCTCATTCCCTTATCCTCTTAAGAATTTCACTGTAGCAATTCTTTCTCTTTCTTGCATCATCAGTTCTCTCTCATCATTGAACTTCTCCATGAGCATATAGTGACTTTTCTTATCCTATGAAAACAAGGCAAACTGCCTCTATTTTTTCCAGCTACTTTCCCTATTTCTCTCATTTATATCAAAGCCCCTAAAAAGATTTGGCTCTGTGCATTGACTCAGTTCTTCTTTTTGTTTTTGGACTGAACCGACTACAATGAGATTTTACACCCATAATCTCCAAGTTGCTAAATCCAGTCCTCATCTTACCTGACCTACCTACAGGATTTGAAACAGTTAATTATGTCTTCATCCTTGGACCATTTTCTTGCTTTGGTTTCTGAGATATTTCATTGTTTACCTCAGACCTCAGTGGCTACCCCTTTTGAGATTCCTTTGTTGGTTGTTAATCTCTCCAACTTCCAAGGCTAAGTCATTTGACCTCTCCTTCATTGACATATAGTCCCTTGGTGATCTCATTCTACCTCCCTGCTTTAAATGCCATCTCTATAGCTGACAACTCTCAAGTTTATATTGTGGGCCAAGATATTCTTTACTTCATAATCACATATTTAAAATACTGACTTATTTGGATGTCATATAAACAATTCAAAATTAACATGTCTCAACCTGACCTCCTCCTGTCATCCCCATCTCAAAATCAATATTATCCTTTTATTTGCTTCTTTAAACTAACTTAGATTCACCCTTGAATTCTCTTTCCCTTTCAATGCATGTCAATCTGGCCAGATATTAAGCAGGTTCAACTTATTTTTTTATTTTATTAAATTTATTGGGATGACATTGGTTAATAGGATCATATAGGTTCAGGTGCAGATTTCCATGTTACAAGATCTGTATATTGCATTGTGTGCTCACCACCCAAAGTCAAATTATCCTCCATCACCATATATTAGGCTCCCTTCACTCCTGATTCCCCCAATCTCCTTCCCTCTGGCAACCACCACACTGCCGTTTGTGTTCACAAGTTTCAGTTTTATATCCCACATAGGAGTGAAATCATACGGTCCTTGGCTTTTTCTGCCTGACTTATTTCACTTAGCATAATATTCTCAAGGTCCATCCATGTTGTCACAAATGGCAGCGTTTGTCTTTTCTTATGGCTGAGTAGTATTCCATTGTGTATTATGTACCACATTTTCTTTCTCCAGTCCTCTACCACAGGACATTTTGGTTGTCTCCATGTCTTGGCCACTGTGAATAATGCTGCAATGAACATAGTGTGCGTATATCTTTGCGAATACATGTTTTCCATTTTTTTGGATATATACCCAGGAGAGAGATTGCTGGGTCATACAGTAACTCTATTCTTAACTTTTTGAAGAATCACCAGATTGTTTTCCACAGTGGCTGTACCAGTTTTCATTTCTACCAGCAGTGAATGAGGGTCCCCTTTTCTCCACACCTCTCCAACACTTGTTATTACTTGTGTAGTTGATAATAGCCATTCTAACAGGTGTGAAGTGGTCTCATTGTAGTTTTGATTTGCATTTCCCTAATTCCTGATGAAGTTGAACATCTTTTCATATTTCTGTTGGCTGTTTGTATGTCTTCTTGGGAGAAGTGTCTGTTCAGGTCCTTCGCCCATTTTTTAATTGGGTTGTTTGGTGTTGAGTTTTGAGTTCTTTATATATTTTGAAAATTAAACTTTTCTTGGAGCTGTTGTTTGCAAATATCATCTCCCATTCATAGGCTGCCTCTCTGTTTTGTTGTCCGTTTCTTTTGCTGTGCAGAAGCTTTCAGTTTGATATAGTCCCATTAATTTATTTTTGCCTTTACTTTCTTTGCTTTTGAGGTCAAGTTCATAAAATGTTCTCTACAACCCAGGTCCATAAGTTTAGTACTTATGTGTTTTTTTAATTAATTGTTTAATTTATTGTTTCAGATCTTATATTTAGGTCTTAATCCATTTTAAATTGATTTTTGTACATGGGGACAAACTGTAATCCAGTTTCATTCTTCTGCAAGTGGCTTTCCAATTTTCCCAATACCATTTATTGAAGAGGCTTTCTTTACTACATTGTGTATTTCTGGCTCTTTTGATGAAAATTATCTGCCCAAATATATGTGGTTTTATATCTGGGCTCTCAGTTATGTTCCATTGATCTGTGCATCTGTTTTCTTGCCAACACCATGCTGTTTTGATTATCATAGTTCTGTAGTATAATTTGAAGTCGGGTAGTGTGATACTTCTGGCTTTGTTTTTCCCCCCTCAGGATTGTTTTTGCTATTTGGGGTCTTTTGCGGTTCCATACAAGTCTGGTGATTTTTTTGTTTTGTTATATTTCTTTAAAAAATGACATTGGGGTTTTGATGGGGATTGCATTAACTCTGTATGTTGTTTTGGGTAGTATGGCCATTTTAACTATGTTGATTCTTCCAATCCATGAACATGGGATATTTTTCCATTTTGTTCTGTCTTTTTCAATCTCTCTTAATAGTGGTTTATATTTTTCACTATATAGGCCTTTCATGTTCTTTGTTAAGTTTATTCCTAGGTATTGTATTCTTTTGGTTGCAATTGCAAAAGGAATTGTTTTTGTATGTGTTTTCTTTTTTCTTTTTCCTCATTTCTTTTTCTGAAGTTTCATTGTTAGTTTATAGGAAAGCAGTGGGTTTTTGTACATTGATTTTGTATCCTGCAAATTCACTGGTTTTGTTTATTGTTTCTAATAGTTTTTTGGTAGAGTCTTTAAGGTTTTCTATGTACAGAATCATCTAGTTTGCAAAAAGTAACACTTTTACTTCTTCCTTCCCTATTTGGATGCCTTTTATTTCTTTCTCTTGCCTTATTGCTCTGGCTAGGACTTCCAGAACTATGTTGAATAGGGGTGGTGAGAATGGGCATCCTTGTCTTGTTCCTGATCTTAGAGAAAAAGCTTTCAGCTTTTCACCATTGAGTATAATATTGTCTGAGGTTTTATCATATAATGTCCTTTATTATGTCGAGGTATTTTCCTTCTATTCCTATTTTATTGAGTGTTTTAATTATAAATGGATGTCATATCATATAAAATGCTTTTTCTGCATCTACTGATGAGATATAATTTTTATGCTTTCTTTTGTTAATGTGGTGTGTTACACTGATTGATTCACATATGTTGAACCATCCTTGTGCTCCTGGAATGAACCCCACCTGATCGTGATGTATTATTATTTTTTATGTACTGCTGTATTTGATTTGCTAGTATTTTGTTTAGGATTTTTGCATCTGTATTCATCGGAGATATTGGTCTGTGGTTTTCTTTTTTTGTTATCCTTGCCAGGTTTTGTTATCAGGGTTATGTTAGCCTCATAAAATGTGTTGGGAAGTATTTCCTCTTCAACTTTTTGAAAGAGTTTGAGAAGGATAGGTTTTAAATCTTCTTTGAGTGTTTGGTAGAATTCAGTGATGAAGCCATCTGGTCCTGGACTTTTCTTTTTGGGGGAGGTTTTTGATGGTTGTTTCAATTTCTACACTGCTGAGATACCAATTTTCCAATTCTTCATGATTTAGTCTAGGAAGATTATGTATTTCTAGGAACTTATCCATTTCTTCTAGGTTATTAAATTTGGTGGCATATATTCCTTCATTGTATCCTAGTATGACCCTTTGTATATCTGTGATGTCTGCGAGGACTTCTTCTCTTTCATTTCTGATTTTGTTTATATGGGTAATTTCTCTTTTTTCCTTAGTGAGCCTAGCCAGGGGTTTGTCAATTTTATTGATCTTTTCAAAGGACCAGCTCTATGTTGTATTAATTTTTTGTATAGTCTTTTTGTTCTGTTTCATTTAATTCTTAAGCAGGCTCAACTTTAAAAATTATTTATGAAATACAGAAAATGTAAACCACCTTCACTGCTACCATTATGGTTCAAGTCACATATCACCTCTTATTTTTGCAACAGCCTCCTAACCAAACCAAATTTATTATTTATTATTAGTCATCATTTCTATAGCATCATTTTACTTTTGACTACTTAATTTGTCAAATACTGAGAAAGAAGTATTAAAATATTTTACAATAGTAAACATTATCTAACATGACCATGACTGGAATGACTCAATTAATCCAAAATGTCTGGTAAGATGAAGGAGTAGGAAAAATAATGTATACATATTAAGAACCTTTTATTTTGGCTTAAAACATGGTTATACATTTACTTACTAATCTTTTGATTTAGGGCCAGAGTCTTTCTTACAGTATGGGACCTAAATTGGAGTTCTATTATTTCCTGGCTTAAATCACACTCGTTATGTAAAGTTTGTTATTAATTATAGATTTTAAAGTGGAGTGAGAGTTTAGATACATATTTGAAAGAGATCTGAATGTGGAATAATATGTCTAGACTTTTACAATTAATATCTGATCTCTCAATAATTTACCTTTTGTCCCTATACCTTAGTTGGCAGGACTTGCTTAGCACATTGCTTGAAGCTTTACAACCTTTAAGTATAAACTGTGTTTAGATATATATTAAATAGCACGCATTAAATAAAATATAATTTTAGTTCTCATATCAGTATCAAGTACAAAAGATGTAAGCATGTTTGGGAACAAATACGATTGACTACTGGTAAGAATTTAACTCAATTTTTGGGAGTTAAATAGAATGAACATGCAGTGGGAGCAATCTGAGAGTGGTTATTGCTCAGACCACTGTGGATATGTCAGCATATTTTGCAGAAAAATAGAAATTGATAGTAAATCTAGGGAGTTGGTTAAGAGAGTTTTTACTGCTTGTTATGTTTTGTTAATGTCAACTTTTATTTTCAACCTTTCTTTTTGCTTTGTTTTATGCTTTACTTGGTGCATAAAAGTTGATGACAGTTATAACCTTTGAGCATTTTCCTTTTATCTGTAAAAGTAACATTCTTTGTTTCTTTGAAGCTTTTACTTTAAATTTGAATTTGTCTCTAAGTAATATTGAAACCTTTTTTATGTTCTTTATCTCTTTGTTTTCTTTTCTAGCTGGTGTTTCTTTGATATTTTCTCCTTTTTGATTTTAGGATTTTAAAAAAACTTTGTGGATTCTATATCAGCTTCAATAACTATCAACTTCTCTCTAAGATGAACTATTGGCAAACTTCCACTCTCTTAAATCTCTTATTTAACATATTTTAAAACATATTTTTCATAATCACTATGATTCTCCAGATACACACACTCATACACAAACACACACACATTATAAAACCACTGACTATGTAGTCAATAATTATTTCCTGCTGCTTAAGCATTTATTTGGTTTCTTTGTATATTCCTAGATGATAGCTAGACCAGTTATAAGAACAGAATAGAGATTTGGGACTACAGTACATTAATAAAGGGGGGATATTCTTGCCTTTTTAATTTTTATTCTATATCATTACTATTGGATTCTTCTTTTTCTTTTAAATCCTTACCCAAAGACATTTTTTCCATTGCTTTTCAGAGAGAGTGAAAGGAGAGAGAGAGAGAGAGAGAGAGAGACATTGATGTGAGAGAGACACATCAATTGCTTGCTTCCCACAGGCATCCTGACAAGGGCTGGGGATTGAGCCTGCAACCAAAGTATGTGCCATTGGCCAGAATTGAACCTGGGACCCTTCAGTTCGAGGGCCAAACCGGCTAGGGCACTATTGGATTCTTATCTCTCCATGGCATTTATCTTTCTTCCACTTTTCTTCATGTCTCAGGGGAGGTTAAGAATACCTAAGAAATATTGAACATATTTTTTTAAAGGAAATCCATGGAAAGTACAAGTAATATTTGTTTGACACTTTTGGGTTTCAGCTGAGGTTGTTTTTCTTTCTTTCTTTTTTTTCTTCCCCCAAATCTGAGTAAAGTTTTTTTCTGCCCTCTTTTAATAATGTGTGAAAGGAAAGTACATTTATTCTTTAAAAAGTGCTTTGAATCTTAAAAAATTTATAGTATGCAGAAGGCAAATAGAACTTTGTTTAAGTTTCCTCCCTGAAGCAAATTTAAATCTAGAGTTAAAGAGAAATGATGCATTATCTTATAAATGATTGAGTAATGTCTCTGTTAGCAAAAAAGTACGTTTAACACAATCTCAGTTCCTTTGTTAATGCTGAAACCATTGAAAGAACTCATAAGGCTCAACTTAGATCACAACCAATTACGTAGTGAGCAAGAAAAAGGACCTTGTTTTGCTAGTGAGAAATATATGTACACCCAGAGTTCTTCCTTTCAAAAGTTTCAATGTAGAGGATTATCTTTTTAATGATTTCTTTGCAATCTAAGCTAAACTAGTTTTACTGAAATTTAAAACTTTTCCTATGCCATTGTATTTCTGTGGTTCTGGAGACTTCATTTGACTGTAGTACATGCTGTACTCTCAATCAGTGGATGCATTTAAAGGCATCTGAGAAGAATATTGCACAAAATGCCTTTCTGCAGGACTTTTTTTCTTCTACTCTGGTTACAGTTGGACATTTTATTCCTTTTAATATTCCCTCCTTCATATTTTAGAATCTTGTTTCTTATGCAATTTAGTACAGATAATCAAATATGTCACAGAGAAGAGTTTGAATTAACTAAAAGTTAACTTTTTTCAGGCATATGGACTTTGCAAAGTATTGAATATTGATTATGACTTTCATTTATTTCAAGTATGCCTTTAGTTTGTTTGCTTTTTTCCCTCCCCTGAAAAGCAGCTGCAAGGACATATTCTGTCCTTACATTCATTACCAAGCATTTTAGAAAAATACAAGAAAAAGACAAGATTCAAAAATTCAAAGCCAAAGCAGTGCAGTTTTCACTAATAAATATTCCTGCCTCTAATTTTGGAAATTTCAGACAATACATATTGCAGGGTCTGGTGGTGACAGTTGGAAGTAAATCTAAGTTTCTGTTCACTGTAGTTATATGATCATAGTAAAAAGTAAAGAATATAATTCTGTGGGTTTTGTGCAAAATATGTTCAAAAATATTGAAATTAATGTGTTCAGAAAATACATGGTTATAAATTCTGTTGTCATGAAGTAATATATTTTTAAAAAGACTATTTTAATAATAGAATGATTTAAAATACTGTGTATGGTTGGTACATCTGCTGAAAACTTTCTAAGGAAAGAAGCCTTTACTCGTATCATGCATGATTTCTTCCTGCCCAGCATCCTTTCCCATTCCTGTGGTAACATAATTTCTTTCATGAGAGAAACTTCATGTGATTGAGGTGAAGGTCACTGACTCCCAGCAACCACAGCTTGGATGCCTGCCCCAGGCCTAGCCCACCAGAGCACTGTATTGTCCTCCTTACCAGCTACAGTGATTTGCTCAGAGATGGACACATGGCCCAAGCAGAGAGCTCTCCAGAGGACATTTTTGGAATTATAAAAGGGAGCCACTCCTTGCCTGAAACTGCAGATATTAAAAAAAAACAACCCATTAATTATGAAATTTGGGAAGCTATTTTTTGCTACCCACTGAAAAAGGAAAGTAGAGTAATTGTTCCAGTGGCATTGTTTGAAATCTGGATCAAAACACCCCATAACCCATGGACTTCATCATTGCATATGCCAATATATTCTTTACTGCTTTTTAAAAAAGCAGTATAAAAGCAGTTAGAGTCTCTCTCTCTCTCTCTCTTTTTTTTTTCTAGAATTAAGTTTGCTTCTTTCACTTGCATTAATGAAGTTCTGAGCAGTGCAAAATATGGTCAGTACAGCATAGCAGTTAAAGAATTTAGACTCTGGAGCAATTGGCCTTGGTTTGAATTTCAGCTCTGCATTTGCAGCTGTGTGACCTTCACCAAGTCACTTAACCTCTCTTCCTCTGTTTCTTCACCTGTGAAATAGACATAATCACAGTACCCACTTCAGATAGTGGTTGTGATTTTTAGATTGAGTTAATATTTATAAAATGCCTTCAAGAGCTTATGACACATAGTATGTACTGTGTGATATTTGTTAAATATAGTCAAATAAATAGGTTCTTCATATTACATAAGCAGGGTCAATATTAAATTATCTTTGATTCTGTAATTCCTTTAGAAAGGGCAGAGAATATGCAAAAACGATGCATTTTCCCCCATTGGTAGCCAAATTACTGTTCATTATGATAAAATTTAGCTCAACACAATCTTTAATTTTTATGAACCATCAAGTACTCAATTTTTAAAGTATCATTTTCATGTTACTTTAGTGGGCCATTTGGATACAAGACTTTAGTTACCAGCCAAAATAAATGTTTAATTCTCATCAACAGTATATTTCTTAATCTTTGAATTAAAACAAGTTTCTTAGAGACCTGAAATATGATACAGATATGTTTAAAAGTTAAAAGTCAGTTCCTCAACACATGCCCTGCCCTAATACAAATAGGCTATGCCTCTGTTATTAGCCTACCACAGTCCATTTGCTTTGCTCTGCCATGAAGAGTTCTCTGAAGCATTTTGAAGAGAAGCATATTGTGGCAAAAACTTTAAATGATAGACTCCCTCTGTTTCAATGTACTTTCTGGAGTTATAGCCATGTATTCTTTATTTTCTACACATCCTTTGATTTTTATAACATTTTTATTAAATAAAAAGAAAAACACGATTGTAAATATAGTTTTGAAATAGAGAAAACTCAATTTTTGTTAATTTTTTAGCTTGCTGTTTTTCTTCATATTTCCTGTTGAAGTATTTAAAATTTATTTAGTCCACACTCCACACATAAAATAAATTAATCATTTTATGTCCACGGGTAGGAAGCAAGGCAGCCTTAGAGATATTAATCATTGCATTTCATGTATGAATTGAATACATTTATGTTTCTTGCTATATTTTATCTGATAATATATGTATGCAGCATGTTTAGCTTTTGCATGCATATTGTAACTCTTATGATATATTATGTATAAGCAGTTCTGTTTACACTTTTAGAGTCTATGATCAAATCATGCTGCAATGAAGTAAAAAAAATGATGGTCAGACTTAGGAGTATTTGGGTCTTTATTAAAATACAAGCCTGATTTTGGTCCTAATTTTAGTTAGGTTGGTGGTACAACTAAAAAGAGATTTACAGATATCGAATTTTTACAAGGTGGAGCAAAAGTAGGGCTACAGTTTATATGGAAAATAATACAATAATAAATGATAGTACAAGAATAAACTCTGTTTCACATACTCACAACTGTAAACCTACTGTAGCCCCACCCTGCATATGTGAAATGCTTACATATATCTGAAGATTTAAAAGTTATAAATCAAGCTAACAAAATTATAATAAAATGTGTTATCTTCCTACCTTGATGACTATGCCTTCATAATGAATTGCAAGATTAGTTTGATTTTGAAATTCTTGGAGTACTGGGAGCTTCCCAGGGAGAGTCAGATATGTGGCCTGTGGCTTCTTACACACCCCAATGCCTTGTGTTCACATGTTCACACTCCAATCCCCATAGGCAAGTTTCATATGTAGCTCCCTCCTTGAATAAACATTTTTTGGGCCATGTTTCAGCTTTGCGATGGTGGCTTAGCTCACCCTCTGCAGAATATAGCAGGTATCCTGTGCAGGTCCTGGGAGCATGCTAAGGCTGTTTAGGTAGCTAATTGCAGGGTTCCAAGTCCCCAGAGCTTGACCCTGCAGGGTGTTTATCTGTGTGGAGGGACATACCTGATGGGAGTGCAAGAGCAGACAGCTAACACACTGGCCCCTCTTGCCCGGGTGGTACTGCTGGGAGCCCAACCCAAGTATTGAACCTTCATTTATGTTGCCTGATGGCTGCATTGCTTTGAAGGTTTAACTTCTGCAGTTTCTGCAGTCCAAACAGAAAACAGAAGCTCTGTCTATTTATTCACTTATGGATATTTTAGAAGTAAAAGTGGGTTACCAAGGAAAGCATGAATGATGCTAATATATGTTTAAATCATAGCATATAGGGAGCTTTTATTATGACAGTAAATATACTTGTGTGTTTTTGTGTAGTGTAGGCTTTACTTAAAATTTAAAATGCAAAATTCAGCATGATTTCAGGTTATCTTTAAGTCATTTGGCATTTGTAGTTTTTATGCATGAGCATATCTATTTACTTACAATTTTTTTTTTCCTATTGGTTTAGGTATTAATCTGCTGAGAAGATAGCCTTTGATATGTAATACAAAAGTCAGTTCCATGGATAAGAATAACTAACTATAAGAATTCAGTGACTCTACATTAAATTAGGTATTTGAATCACTTGTCTTTAAACCTAAATACATCATAAAATAACTAAGAATGATAAATCGAAGTTTCAGCTGCCTGTGATTCTGAAATAGAAGATATATAACAATGTTCCTTCTGGGGTTACACCATGGGGAGAAGCTACATCTTCTGGTGTGTTTTTTGTTGTTTGTTTGTTGTGTTTTTAATTTTGCCAGAATATTCTAGCACCACTGTTTCCTAATCAGTCTGAGAGAAATATTTGCCCAGATAAACTGTGGAGTATTGTACTCCACATCAAACTGAAATTTTTATTACAAGTGCATAGCCAAGGATTTAGTCTTCCTTCACTGCTGGGGCTTTATCAAACCACATTTAATATGCTCATTTGAAAGCAGATCCCTTGTTAAACAACACGTGTGCTTTACAAATAATAAAGACAAAATCAACTTTCTATCAGGTCAGCCAAAGTCCCTCTATGCTGCTGTGCTTGGTAAGACAGCAGAGGGGCAGATTCCTCAAGCCAAAGGCAGGTTGTCGTTTCACCAGTACAAATACATAGGAAAATATGTGAAACTAAACTGTATGGAGTTGAGATTGTGAGGCACAGAACCCTTTGTAAAAACCATTCTGGGTGAAACATTAGCTCAATTTCCCTGTATCAGCTCTGCCATACAGTAGTGCTTATTGACTGCTAGTCATCGTAGCATCTGCTCCAAACATGCAAAAATAAGTTCCAAAGACCACGCTTTTTGCTGCCGCAGTCTTGGTTTTAAAGAACCACTTGTGCAATTTGTGAAAGTATCACGGAGCTCTTGTTACGGCAGGAACTTGGTATCAATAAAGTCCTGGCCTCATCTCTGTGGTCAGAGGGTTGAATGGGAGAAGTTCTTATTAATAATATACACTAATCAGCGCCTCAGCCCAGGGCTGTGCTGGAAGAGACACATTTCGTATTTGGAAGGTAAAATCACCACTGACTAGAAGTCCTCAAAGAGTAAACTCAGCTGCCATTAGCTGCATTGACAGCACAGTGACATTTATGTGCACACATTTCCATCATTCAAAGTAAAATAAATTACATGAAGTAATTTCAATTACTTTATCAAACACATTTTCAGAACTTCATGACATTTAAATAATTACACACAGGCTATAATAAGGAACATGTCTGAAATGAGATTCAGTCCTTTAGGGAGTAACACAATTTTTTTTCTCTCTAAAGAGTTTCTGTCCTGAGAATGAAGATAAGTGTTCAGTCTTCTTGAATCTTGTTAAGTGCCAATACATTGCAGAAATAAGCCAAAAATCATGGATTATAGACTTTTTTTTTTTTTTGCATAGTGTCTGCCATAATTTGAGTATTAGCAGATCAAGTGGCAGTCTCTCTGATTGCAGGCTCTTATTATGGAATTTTTCTTCTTTCTTCTAAGCGATTCAAGAAGTAACTCTAGAAACTATGCATTAGATTTTTGATTTATGAAGCCAGAAATGGATACACTTTCCAGGCAATAATAATGGAGGGATGTGAGTCTCAGAGTCAGCCTTGAGGAGTTTGGGGCCTTCTTGCACTTCTTTCCTTCTGTGGAATCCAAGTTGAAATGGATGCAGGAGGTATTTTGAAGATAAAGCCAGTTGGAGCAATTGTTTGAAAAGGAATGGTAACATTGGTGATGTGGGGTTATCAGCAGCTTCTGACATTCTGAGCAGAGATTCGGCAGAGATTCTACATTATATTTCTCCCAACTTCAGCAGCTGAGAATCAGGCCCAACCTAGGATATAGCCCCAGGCCTCAGTCTATGGCACACATTTGAGAAGGTGCTTGGTTGACTGATTTCTCTCTCTTCCCTTAAGCATTCTTTCCTTAGGATGTTTCTTATCTAAATCTCAATGTTCAAAACAGCCTCTAAGAGAGAGACCCCAGGTGACAACAACAGGGTTCTTAACTTTAAGCAAATGGATTTAGAATATCAGAAGAAGAAAAAAGTCATGACATTATACATTTAAGTAGTGGTGAGGAAAAGGGGTTGTAAAGACAACTTTAGGTGAAGACTTGGATAATCAGTCATTCATGAGAGGTTGCATCGTGGGCTTTGGGTTCCAGGCAGGTAAGATTCCAGTCTTACCCAATTACTGGTTTTTACATAAATTAGGAAAATTGCTTTCTTTGAACCTCAGTTCCCTCCAGAGTAGAATAAGGATAATAATATCGATCTATCAGAATTTTTATGAGGTTTGTAAATAATATATGCAAAACTACTAACTTAATAAATTGTATGTACTTAATAAATCGTATCTACTTAATAAATTATATCTACTGTTATATCAATGCTAAGTGAATAGAAATTATTCCGATGAAAAAATGCAGATATGGTTCAATCCAAAGATGAAATAAACAGTTATAGTGAAAAACACAGATAGGTATTATATTTGGGAAATCAGGGTAAAGGCAGGAGTGCTCAGGTTTTGTAGAGAGATATTGTGAGGAAGTAGGTAAGAATGTAGGCTTGGAATACAAACTACCTGTGTTCATATCGCATTCTACTTTTTAACAACTGTGTTTCACTGGACAAATGACTTGAACACCCTGTATTTCATTTTACTTACCTATAAAATGGGGATAATGACCATCATTTCTACTAGATAGGGTTATTCTAAGGACTGAATGAGTTGACATTTGTAAATCTCAGTTCTAGCACATAGCAAGTGCCAAGTAAGCTTTAGTTTTTATTATGATTGCTCGGACTCTTGGTGCTACTTCAGTGAAAAAGAAGATTGTCTTTCAGCTATTAAAAAATATATATATCTCACTGATTGATTTCTAGTTTCGATGTAAAAAGTCACAGGAGACCATCAGCCTCAAATTAACAATCAAAACAAGTGAGATAAACTATAAAAATCCTAGTAAAAAAAAATCATAAAGCTGAGCCCATAAAGAAACCCAAACAAATAATACATCAGAGTGTGAGGAGATCTTTATAGGATAGTAACTTAACCACTTCTCTCATCACTGGAGGAAATGTTCACAGATAAAAGAGCGAAAAGCCATTTGAACTGCTACTGCATGTTTAATAGCTGTGCGTGGGCTCTTGTAATAGAATAGGACTACAAGTGATCCCAGCCATAGCCAACAAGTCTCCACTTGCCACTAATTGGAAAATAATATTTAAAAAATGTACAAGAACATAAAAAAATCACAAAATAAATCTAATAAAAGATATATAAGATCTCCACATTGAAAACAACAAAGTATTACTTAGAGAAATAAGACCAAAATAAATGGATAGAGAGCATGTTCCTGGATTGCAAAATAAAACACTGTTAAGATATCTATACTTGCTAAATTGATATGTACATTCAATGCAATTTTTATCAAAATGTCAACAGGCTATTCTGAAGAAGTAGACAAGATGTTTCTAAATTATATATAGAAGTGCAAAGAAAATAGGATAGCTAAAACTATTTTGAAAAAGAACAAGTTGGGGGACTTAAACTACCTAGTACAAAATTCACTATAAATATACAGTAATGAGAGTAGTGTGCTATTGGTATAAGCATAGACAAAGAGAATAATAAAATAGAATAGAGTCTAGCAATAGGCCCATATATATTTAGTCAACTGGTTTTTAATGAAAGTGCCAAAATAATTCTTCAGGGAAATTCTTTTCAACAAATGTTATTGGAGAAACTTGGTATCTGTATGGAAGAAAATGTGCCTTGACTCTCATCTAATACCATATACAAAAATTAATTCCAGTTGGATCATAGATCTACACATAAAACCAGATTCAAATTTCTAGAAGAAAATAGGAAAAGTGATTTAAAAATTTTGTTCATCAAAAGACTCCATTAAAAATGAATAAATAAACCACAAGCTGGAAAAAAAATTAGAGTATCTGGCAGAGGACTTGTATCCAAAATGTATAAAGAATTTCTACCAATCAGCTATAAACCATAACCAAATTAAAATGTGTGCAAGAGACTTGAGCATATACTTTACAAAGCACACCCATTAAAGTGCTCAATGCCAGTGGTTATCAGGCTATGCAAACTAAAATGAGGTGCTGCTAAACACTCCCTGAAATGTCTAAAAAAGACTGAAAACATCAAATTTGCAAAGATATGGAGTGACAGGAACTCTCCTACATTGGTCATGGGAGGTGTAAAGTAATAAAACTGGCTTAGGAAAACTGTTTGACAATTTCTCATAAGGTTAAACATACATCTCCCCTATGACCCAGGTATCGAACTCTTATTTATCATGACTTGTAGAAGAGTGTCTATAGCAGCGTTATTTATGATAGCCATATACTAAAAGCAACCCCATTGCCTAACCATAGGAGAATTGTTAGACAAGTTGTAGTGTATCCATATAACTGAATACTGTTTAGAGATAAAATATTACTGATGTACAGATTATAGATATGAATATTAACATACTGAGCAAAAGAAGCTATACACAGAAGAGTACATATGGTAGGATTTCACATATATGAAATCCAAATGCAGACAAAAGGAATCTACGGTGACAGAAATCCCAAAATAGTTGTGGGGGTGGGGAGAGATTTGATCGGAAAAGAGTGTGAGGGGGCATTTGTTCTATGCATGTTTTGAACGGTGGTTACAGAGCTGATATAATTGTCAAAGCTCATCAAACTGACATTTAAAAGCTTGTGCATTTTATTGAATGAATTATATCTCAGTAAAACTGTGAAAATCAGTAAAGAAAAAGGTATTGAATCATTGGTTAAAAAGAGATCACAACAACAGTTGGAAACAACTGAATGGTGAAAAGAGTATTCAAAGGATAACACTAAAGAACAAAAAATAATCATTTGCTCTAGGTGTTTGTTGGCAGAATAGAATCATCCCCCAGTACAAAATCCTTTTGTCCTGAAATATGTCACACTGCCTAAGGGCAGCCATCCTGAACTGTCTCTAATCCCCAGTGTATTCTAATCTTTAGTGCAGACGATTTCATGTCTAAATTACTACCGTTTCTGCTCTTTGTTGTAAGACAAATGCTGCAACAACCCAGCATTTTATGCATCTTAGATTTTCATCAGAAAACTATTGCTTGCAAGGCAACCCATCATGTTTTTATTATCTAGCACCTATTTTGCTAAATATGTGGTAAGGATATATGTGGGGTGTTTAGTAGGTAGAAAGTGACTATATACTGGACTTCCACAAAGTTGAATGAAGGCTATTTGAGTCCGCCTAACAGAAGGAATTTCTCTACTTAATGAACACAACAAATTCTCTGAAGCTGTAAATTTTCTATATGGGTTGATAAATAACATCATATACTCCCCTAACATAGAAACACAGTTTCTGCTGCATTTTAAAGAGCTGTGAGATCTGCTGCCTTCAAAATATGTGCATCCTTAGTTGTTAGCCTGTTTTAAGAGCATACAGTTATTCAAATACTTTGGAATAACTTCTTTGTTTTTTAATCCTCACCTGAGGATATTTCTTCCATCGCTTTTCAGAGAGAGTGGAAGGGGGGTGGGGAGAGAGAAACATCGATTGGTTGCCTCCCGCATGCACCCTGGGGCCAGGGACCTTGCCTGCAACCTAGGTTCGTGCCCTTGGCCAGAATCGAACCTGAGACCCTTCAGTTCACAGGCCGATGCTCTAACCACTTAGCAGGGCCCTTGGAATGACTTTTTTATTTTATTGTTGACTCTATTACAGATGTTCCCTATTCCCCTCTTTTCCTCGCTCCACTCTGCCCCCACCACCGAGCCCTTCACCATATTATTGTCTCTGTCCATGGGCTTTGTGTGTATACATATATATTCTTTGATCTCTTCCCTTCCTTCCCACTCTCCTCGCCTCAGATCTGTCAATTTGTTCCATTTATCAATGCCTCTGGTTCTATTTTGTCAGTTTATTTTGTTCTTTCGATTTCACATGTAAGTAAGATCTTGTGATATTTGTCTTTTTCTGACTGCCTTATTTCGCTTAGCATATCGTCTCCAGATCTGTTACCAGAGATTCAAATTTCCTCATCGTTTGTGGGATCGAGGTGGAGGTTCTTTGAAATAAGAATTTTCAGAAGCCCCCACGGGAGGATGGGATGTGGAAGAAGGCCTTATTTGTGTGCAGTTACATTTCTCAGGTTCCAAAGTCCCCTGCCCCTTAAGCCAGTCCTGGAAAAGGTGCAGCTGGGGTTACAGTAAAATCAGAAGCAAGGCCAGTGTCCAGAGCTTCTGTCCCATATTGCAGCCAGTGTGGTTCGTTTGGTATCCAAGCAAATTAAAGTCTGTTAGTCCAACATGGTCATGCACCATGTGGGTGCGGGGGAGCGTGTCCTTGCAAACAGGAGTCGCAGGAGCCTGGTGCCCTGAAACCAAGAGTAGCTCTTTTGTCTAGAAGTTTATATATTCAGATTTCATGCTTGCAGTGGCCACGCCCAACCTGCCCACTAATTTGTTCCCAGGTATGACTGGCAGACAGGTAGGCACCCTCTCATGTCACTCAGACCTTTACTGGGCATGTGTCTAAGTGTCTTTTTCCAGTCCCTTCCCTCATTAATCAGTGGGGAACAGACTTGGAAAGTATTAAATGTAGGTTTTGGCAAAGCTGTTTAAATGGCATGTGTACATTTTATGGTCTTCCCATTACTCCTTTCCTGTTAAATAATAACCAGGCATCACATCCATGCTGTCTCAAAGGGTAGGGGTTCCTTCTTTTTTTTTTAAACAGCTGCACAGTGTTTCATTGTGTAAATGTACCAAAGCTTTTTTATCCATTCATCTATTGATGGGCATCTGGGATGTTTCCAGATCTTGGCTTTTGTAAATAGTGTTACTGTAAGCATAGGGGTGCATATATTCTCTCTGATTGGTATTTCAGGGTTCTTAGGATATATTCCTAGAAGTGGGGTTGCTGGGTCAAAAGGCAGTTCCATTTTTATTTTTATTTATTTACTTTAAAAAAAATATATCTTTATTGATTACAGAGAGAGGAAAGGAGAGGGAGAGAGATAGAAACATCAATGATGAGAGTCATTGATCGGCTGCCTCCTGCACGCCCCCGACTGGGATCGAGCCCGCAACCCGGGCATGTGCCCTGACCGGGAATCGAACCTGGTCGCCTGGATGATAGGTCGATGCTCAATTGCTGAGCCATGCCTGGCTGGGCCCATTTTTATTTTTTGAGGAAACTCCACACTGTTTTCCACAGTGGCTGCACCAGTCTGCATTCCCACCAGCAGTGCATTAGGGTTTCCTTTTCTCCACACTCTCGCCAGCACTTGTTGCTTGTTGATTTGTTGGTAGTTGTCATTCTGACCACGTTGAGGTGATAACTCATTGTAGTTTTTATTTGTATCTCTTTGATGCTTAGTGACGTTGAGCATTTTTTCATATGTCTCTTGTCCATCTGGATGTCCTCTTTGGATAGGTGTCCATTCAGG
Source organism: Miniopterus natalensis (assembly GCF_054644295.1). Taxonomy (NCBI): domain Eukaryota; kingdom Metazoa; phylum Chordata; class Mammalia; order Chiroptera; family Miniopteridae; genus Miniopterus; species Miniopterus natalensis. The sequence goes on along the minus strand of NC_142090.1, from coordinate 57,163,567 downwards.
TCATTTGCCCATTTTTTATATAGGATTGTTTTTCTTCCTGGTGTTGAGTTGTATAAGTTCTTCATATATTTTGGAGATTAACCCCTTATCTGATGAATCACTGACAAATATGTTCTCCCATATGGTAAGTTTCCTTTTCATTTTGCTGATGGTTTCTTTTGCTGGCAGAAGTTTTTTAGTCTGATGTAGTCCCTCTTATTTTTTTCTGTGTTTCCCTTCCCTTTGGAGACATATCAGCAAAAATATTGCTATGAGAGATGTCTGAGATTTTGCTGCCTATGTTTTCTTCTAAGATTTGCAACTTACATTTACGTCTTTTATCCATTTTGAGTTCGTTCTTCTGTATGGTATAAGTTGGTAGTGTAGTTGCATTTATTTATTTTTTTTTGCATGTTGCTGTCCAATTTTCCCAAAACATTTATTGAAGAGACTTTTTATTCCATTGTATGTTCTTGCCTCCTTTGTTGAATATTAATTGACAATAAAGGTGTGGGTTGATTTCTGAGTTCTCTGTTCTGTTCCATTGATCTATATGCCTGTTTTTGTGCCAGTACCAGGCTGTTTTGATTACAGTTTCTGCTGAATTTTAAAGAGCCATAAGATCTACTGCCTTCAAAATACATGCATCCTTAGTTGTCAACCCGTTCTAAGAGTATACAATTGTTCAAATGTTTTGAAATAATTTTTATTACTATCTTGTTATAATTATGCCAACTGCTTAAGTCAGGAGTGACAGCTACTGAGGCACCTAAGTAAAATTTTTTTTATGCTATTGTCACTCTAGCTCAGCCTTGAGCCTGATGAAAAGATATTCTCTCCTACTTTGGCTGAAAATCATCTAAATGCATAATTTGTGGTGCTGTACTTACTTTAATCAGATCATTTTGGAATTCAAGTTACATATAGCTTTTAGAAAATTTTTTCTTGCTAGAACTTTTGAGAAAAAAGCACAATGAGTTCTGATGCTTCATGCATAATGGGTTGAGCTCCTACACTGACTTAGCATCAATTAGAAATTTTGGAGCCAGATCCATGCTGAGGAAGAATTCCTGGTCTGGGAGAACGTTCTGCCCTGGGACAAAAAGCTTGACAGAGGCCACTTTTTTGTTTACTACACTCCCAAAGCAGCTCTTGTTTCCTTGTGTCTGATGCTCAGACTGTGAGTGTGGGTTAGGGAGGACATGGGCATAAGTGGCTTTTTCTTTAATTTATCTAACCAATGCCAAGCGGCCTTGTATATACCTGGATAAAAATGCATTTTTTATATGTACATATATATGTGTGTATATATATATATGTACTTAACACATTTATACATATACATGCATACATATATATACATCTTCTTATCCATGTGATCTGTTGAGCTATCACAGAAACACATAGCTAATTGATTGACCAGGTAAGAATTAGTCTTCAGCAATAATTGGTCAGTTTAAAGAGCATAGTTCAGAGAAAAAATGTAGCAGGCTCACATAAGTTGGAAATATGCATAACTTTTGACCTAACAATTTTGCCTCTAAGGAATCTGTCTACAGAAATCCTTGTGCATTCTTATAGATATATGACCATTGCAACATTTTTTTCATAGCAAAACTTTGGAAGCAACTTAAATGTCCATCAGTGAATTATAGTACACCCTTCCTATCAAATATTTTGTGGTTACAAAAATAATAGTATATGTCTCCATGTAAAATGAGAGATATCATCAAGTCATTGATAAAAGGAAAGTGCAATTCACTAAGCAATGTGTATAGCATGATTCCATTTATGACAAACAAAGTAGTAACTACCCTTTGCATATGCACAACTTCTGAAGGGAATTTTAAACTGTTATTTCAGAAAGGAATTGGTGAAGGAGTGTTGAAGAGGAATAATTCTTTCCTCTATACTTTTGTGTTGAATTTTAAAATATATATTTCATTAAACAGTAGGGAAAAATCAGTCATTTTGCAAGATTCCTTTTTCAATATTTGTGATCTGTTTAAGAAGTAATGTCTAAATTAAAACATGGTTAACAATGATAATTACATAATATAGAGAATATTGATAGATTAAAAAGATTGCCATTTAAACTTGAAGCTTCATAAGGTATATTAAAACATTCTAAAATAAATTCTTTACTGAAATTGTATTTTTTTGTAAGTAGTTGAAAAGTCTGATACTTATTTTCTTTTCAGAGGGTAAGGTATCTGTACTACCTGTGTTTTATATGAGAGTAATTGTTTATGTAGCCATCTGTAGTGGGATTCAGCGGTGGCTCCCCAAAAGACGTATCCAAGTCCTAATCCTCAGAATCTGTGCATATGATCTTATTTGGAAATAGAGACATCACTCAGTTAAGGACCTTGAGATGAGGTCATCTTGGATTAGCTAGATGAGCCCTAAATACAAGGACAAATATCCTTAAAAGAGTTAGACAGAGGCAGATTTTATAGACAAAGGAGAAGACACAAACTCAGGGAAGGCCGTATAAAGATGGATGCAGAGATTGAAATGATGCAGCCACAAGCCAAATAAAAGCTGAGGCCACAAGAAAATGGAAAAGGCAAGGAATGATTCTCCCCTAGTGCCTTCAGAGGGTGTGTGGCCTTGTGTACAGACATCTTGATTTCAGACTTTTGTCCTCTGGAACTGTGAAAGAATAAATTTCTGTTGTTTTAAGCTACCAGGTTTGTGGTAATTTGTTACAGTGGCCACAGGAAACTAATATATCCTACATCTCTTAAATAAAAATGATAGGCCTAACATGAGGAAGACCCTGAGAATTTTAAAACTTAGATTATCTCAAATTTCCTTTAAAATTTTTAGGAAAAAAATCCCACTAAGTAATTATAATTTTGACTATCAGAGGAATAAATATTATTCCACATGTTTCCCCAGAACCACTGAATATTGGAAGAATCCTTGGAGACCATCTGGTCGAGGGCCATATACCAAAGAGCCCACAGGCGTCAGGAAGGAGTCATGAATGTTGGAACTAGGCCCAGTTAAGGCAGAGGTGAGTGGTGAATGGTAGAAGAGTGGTGTCTAGTCTACCAGAGGCGCTACAAATCAAACAATTAAAAACCTCGTGAAGCCAGAATATATATTGCTCTATCTGCCCACTCAAGGATCTACTACCAAAATGGAGAAGACGATAATGGAAACTGGAAAACAGTCATCTGTCCCTGACACAGTATCTAACTAGATGCTGAGCTGGGATAATAATTCCTGGCTCCTTTCTCCTGGTCTAGTGTTGTTCAATATCCTATTCTTTCTTGGTCTCTGCTATGCAGAATGGAAAGAAACTAAGATGTAGTGACCAGCATGTGTCAGACACCATGCCATGCTCTTTCAGATATGTAATACCATTTAATTCACATAATAAGCCTGTGAAATTGATAGGTTTCCTGAAGTTCAGTAACTTGCCTCAGGTCCCTCAACTAGTAATGCAGGTTTTCCTTCTGGCTGCAGAAACTCATGCTGTTTCCAAAACATAATACTGCTTCCAAAGGAGAGTACAAGTGTGCGTTTTTTGGGGAAATCCAAATATGTTTTCTTAAGACGGGTCATAGTTATTTTTAATAGTTATATAAATTTTTACTATGTTATTACTCATATATCATGTGAGTTTTCTTTTATCTTCATTTTAAAACCAATTTCCTTTCCCTTAATAAATCTAAGACAACAGTTATATTGCTTAATGTTTTTTCCCTTTAATTATTCTCAAACTGCTGAAATTATCATAATTACTTTTGGAATGTGATCTGATTACCTCTGTATTTGCTAAATAAAGCAATTATTTTGTATACAGATTTAAACAGTTGTACCTTTAACAATTCTGTGGATTTTACACATGATTTAAAAAAATTTTTAAATTAGTTTGAATTGAATATTGTATTAGGTTCAGGTTTTTACACAGGCTTTAAGAGCTAAGTTTGGCTATGCTAGAAGTCATTTTCATTGACATCTAGGAAAAATGTGCTTTTAGTTAATATATTTTGGGAGGGAGTTTTTTGCCTGTGGTCCTTCTGCCAAATGACATAGGAATTTTTCTAGTTATTGTCCTTATTTTGTTTAGCAATAAACATTTATTCATGGCCCATTATGTGCTCAGCATGTTACTTGTAGACCATTTTAGGTGTTTTAAAAGAAATAAAGAAGAAATATAAAATACTACTCTAGTCTTCAGGAACTTGCTATTTGATTATGGATACAAGACTAACACACAATGAATCAGAGATGTAGATGTTCAAATGAGTATCAGGGATGCAAAAATCAAACAGTCCAGTATGAACTAATGTAGTGAGAGAAGATTTCATTGAGATTTTGGAATTTGAGCTAAGCCTAAAAAAATTGGTGGGATGAAGGATATGAATAAGAAAATGTATTTATTTTGTGGAATTAATAGAATTAATAGATCAATTAGGAAATTTGTGTATTTGGGGAACGGTGACTAGATTAACCTCACTGAAGAGAAATAAGGGGAATAAAAAATTAGCTATGCTAGCCAAATGGGAAAACAAGGACTACTTTAAAAGCCAGTCTTAGGGGTTTAGATTTGAAAGCAGTAGATGATAATGGATCTTCTTGTGGTGGAAAATGAAAAGCTAAAAGGAATTCCTAAGGGAGATTTAGAATCAAATATGACAGTTGGATTCTAGTAGAAGCAGAAGCAATGTTAGAGTCAAGTAGGGATAGCAGCTAAAATATTGCTGTGTTAATCTGGTTGTGAAATAGAGAGGGCTTGGACTAGGATAATGGTTGAAATGAATCAGATAAGACAAAGTCTTTTATGAGGCATTGAAGGAAGAAACAATGAGCCTTGTTTAGAGATTAGAGAAAGGACATGTTATGATTGTGTGGGGAAGAAAATGCAGATCTATTAGTGGCTAGATAATAGATGACACAGCTGAAGTAGCCAGTGCCTGTCAGCCTTGTCTACTGTAGCAAAAGCTCTACTGAGCTTAAAAAACACTCCACACTTAGGAACTTGGTAGAGAACAGGAGAGAAAGGGCATCAGAGAGATGGAAGAAGTCCTTAAATAACATACCAAAGATGCCTGAGGATGAGAGAATTTCATGAGTGGGTGGTTTCTAGCACAAACATAAGATGTTGAATATGTCTGAGGAAAGGCCAAGGCAAACAAATTAGTTGGATGAGATCACTGATAATCTTCAAGGAAATAGTTTCTATGTAGTGGTATACATTGAAGTAGATGGGAAAGGGAAGAAGAAGGACTTAGTAAAGTTAAAAAGAGGAGAGGCTAGATATAGGTCAAATATTTGAAGAATGGCAACAAAACCAGAGAAGGGCATTAGTAAGTAGAATAGATAAGAATGAAAGAAGGGTGTTATGATAACAAGTTCAAGATGACGCCCAGTGATCCTCACCTCCTGTTGTTCACAGCCTTGCATAGTTCCTCCTCACATGGAATGGTGCTGACTTGAGTAACCAATAGTTACTCACTAGTGTATTGCAAACATAATGGTGTGTGACTTTTGAGGCAAGGTTATAAAAAACACTGTGGCTTGCCACGTTCTCTCATAGATTGCTCATGCTGGGGGAATCCAGCCACCATGTCACAGTGATACTCAAGCAGCTCCCCAGGAGGAACTAAGGCATCTTTCCACCGGTCGGCACCAGGTTAGTGAGCTATCTTATAAACAGATCCTCTAGGTCCAATCAAGCCTTCAGATTTCTGCAGACATGGCTGACATCCTGACTGCAACCTCATATTACCCAGGTAAGCCACATCTGAATTCCTGACCCACAGAAATGGAAATAATGATTATTGTTTTAAGCTACTACTAAGTTTTAGAGTAATTTGTTACGTGATATTAGATAACTAGTACAGATTTCTTTAGATATTTTCTTTTGTATGTGTTTATTTATTTTGGCTGGTGGAAATCGAAATAAGGTTTTATCGGTATTGGAACGATTCAGGAGAATATGAATGAGAGAATTGCAGGACTAAGCTCTGAGTAGCTGGAAAATTCAGGGAACTAAAAAAAAGCTAGGGAAATAATTTTCTAAAAGCAAGGCTCCTGTAGACTCAATTCAATGCTGAGATGAAGACATTAGTGCCTGAAATAATTCACATAAGATCAGTTGAATTTAGTAAATTCTCTATTTGTACACCCCTTATATATTTATATTTTTACCTAAATAGGCTAGTAGATGATCTACTTACCCAGAATGAGTTATTTTCTGTGATGGTGCACTTTTCAAGATAAATAGTGAAAATGTTAACTTCATTCCTCACAAAGGTGAGAACTCATTAAATGCATATGTAACATTTTATAATGAAACAAGTTGTTTTACTTTTGGTTATCTACATATTTTTCCTACAAGAATTGCTTTTTAAAAAAATCCATCTACCCTTCCCATGGCATCAAAGATCTATGAGCTCTGTAGGTCCTCTTTGCCACTCAAAGGTCAATTGTGTCTATGTTCTAATCAGTTTACTTGGCATTTCATCTAATAAAGTGGGTTGAATGCAGTTGAGATGACATTATACAGATTTGGTTTTTGAATTTATTTGACCCTATACAGGTTCTCAGATTCTTCTGTAAGCTCTTTGATGTGTATCTTCAAGGAGGTAATATTCATTTATTTATTGCATTAATCAATATTGTTTCATCATAATCCATCTGTAGTGTGCCTTATGAAGACTGTTAAGGGCTAAAAAGATCAATCAGAAAAAAGTATTTCCTCAAATAGTGTATAGTCAAGTGTCATTGCTATAGGAAAAGGTGGTCTCAGTGTCAGAGAAAAGGTAGAGGAACGAGAAAGTATACATGCCCTCATTGTTTCACATGGTTATTGCATTCATGAGCTCCAACAGCAGTTCTTGTCAGAGTGTTCTTTGGGATGAGATGAAGGAAGGGGAGAGTATGCCAGCATTCTAACATGATTCTCAAGCAGCATTTGAGCATATGAAATGTTGCTACTGATGAACAAGGTGGTTTTAACATTCCCCTCAGCTTAACTAAACTTTGGATAGGTTTCTTCCTTAGCGTAGGCCCAGATCTGTCTCTCTCTCTCTTTATTTTTAGAGCATTTACTTTAGAAAACTTGGAATTGTGCATTCTTTTTCTGCCCCTTTGAAATGTAGGTAAATCTTCTTCCAACTTCTTGCCAGTTTTATAACCCAGAAAATGTCTTTTTTAAGGACCAAGGAAACATGTCTTTGAGAGGTAAAAAATCAAAGGAGATAGCACCCCTGTCTCCCCGTCTCTGTGGGAGGGTAGGAGCCCAACCTTGATGGGCAACAAAAAGCAAACTCAGGTAACATTTTGAATAACATTTTGAAAACTCAGGAATAAACCCAATATGTTCCACATATTCTATTGATCAGCCTACTTTCTAATATCCTCGATTACTTTTTACTAGCTCACCTCATTACTTAAAAACTCTTTTGTTTCAGCAGAGTTGAATTAGTTTTTCTCTTCTGCAATAGCCTGAATAAAGTCTTCTTTGTCTAACTTTGGTGTAATTTTTTTGCTTTGAAATCCTGATGTCAGCTGACCTTGCATATCGATCTTAATGAAGATAGAATTTAGATACAATCTTTTTAATCCAATCCCTTTAATATGATGGGAGACACAAAGAAAATGCTCAAATATTTAGATGTAAGTTGGGGTAAGAAATTGAATACTGGACATAGAAAGGTTTACAGTGAAGAATGAATGTGTCCCCTAGTCTCTTCCCTAGTTCCACTTCTCAGTAACAGCCACTTTTGACTTTGTTTTTAACTATTGTTATTATAATGCTAAACAATACTCTTACATTAATGTTTCTTAATTTATCAACTCTTGGTATTATTTGTTAACTATTTCCCATAAAAGTTAAAGTAATTAGTGCATTTAGTGACCTCCCACTCCTCCCTGACATAGTCCACTCCTGGTTTTCTTAAATATATTATTATGTAAAGAAGTTCTTCTTACAGTTATTCTATGGGTTACTTTTTTCACTTAGAACGAATTTTAGATCTCTGTATTTTGATCTGACAAGTAGTGATTAGTGGTTCTCACACTTTAGCTAGCATTAAAATCACCTGGAGAGCTTATTAAAGTGCAGGCTGCTAGGTCCAACTCCTTGAATGTGATTCAGCAGGTGCTGTAACTTTGTTAAATTAACATTTGTTAAGCAGAGCCATGGGCTGGGCTTTTGGGCTGTGGGAAGGCCATCGAAGTACATGGTGTGCCTGGAGGGACCACAAAGGGTGGTCAAAGCAAGGTGCAGGCAGAGAGAGCCCAGTGGGACAATGGGCACATGCCTTTGCTAGGGTCCACAGGTGGAGTGCTTTTGGATTCCTCAAGCTTGGCTGACTACCCAGAAAACCAGAATGCTACCCAAAAATAAACACAGTGCCCCCAGGAAGGTTAATGAATATGTAGTGTGATAATTGCTTGATGTTATCTGTTAATTTATAAATGCATTGATCTTTCTGGTGGTCTACTGTGACTACCCGCCATATAGTTATACTATTAACCCCTCTATAAAAAGGGGTCCTGTCCTGGGAGGGGTGTGGATTCTTCCCTGCTTGGCCACCACTTGCCCTTGTAGGTAAGCTTCTCCTATTAAAGCTCTTTTGAATCTGAATAAGGCTACCTGTCAGTTCTTCAGAATGGATCCTGAATTTAGACTTTTGGGGCTTTCCCCCAGCAAATAGAAATAATTTTTGTGTGTGTAAAGAAGTTAGATGAGATTTAATAAGAATTGGACTTATTGTTATCTGTGTAATACATTAAAAGGTATGAGAAATGCAAGGGAAGATTCTGACCATGACTTATTTATACAGCTTTTTTTTTTTTCTTAATGTTTTGTGTTTCTCTTTCTGCTCCTTTTGTTTATTGAAAGGTCAAATGATTTTTATCTTTATTAAGAAGTGACAGATTATTAATAAGCACAATTATATACTGAAATGTAGCTTCTTAAAAACTTCTCACAGAAAACTAAATTCCTTTTCTCATATTTTATTTTTAATTAAGGAATTGGTTTGAATTCATAGAGATAGAGATTTTTCCTGATATTGCTCTTATGAATGCTTAAAGTAGGAAATTATAAGTGTAAAAAAATTGGTTAATATAATAATTTTCTTTTTGATCTCAGGGCCCTTCCATACTCCTAAAAATTATTGATGATCCCAAAGAACATTTGTTTACATGAGTTATATCTATCAGTATTTAGCTGTATTAAAAATCACAACTGAGAAAATTAAAAAATATTTATATATTAACTCATTTAAAAATACTAAAACTATTATTTTTAATATAATTTATTAAAATTTATATTTTCCTAAAATAAAAAAATAGCTGTTAAAGTGGCATTATTTTACACTTGTGTAACTCATTTAATGTCTGGCTTAATAGAAGGCAGCTATATTCTCATATCTTCTGCATCAATCTTCTTCCATACTTTATTATTTTGGTAGAAATATATGAAAAAAACCTGTTTTCCTACATATTTAACTGGAAAAGGGAAGAGTATGTTAATGGCCTTTTTAGATCATTGTGAATATTTTTAAAAATATTGCACTAAACTGCAATAAGTGGTAGTTTCTTAAGGGTTAGTTGCAATGTTGATGAAACTATATCGTACTAGTTTCCTATTGACTGCCATAACAAATTACCACAAACTGGGTGACTTAAAACAGAAATTTATTCCCTCATAGTTCTGGAGGCCAAAACTCTGAAATCAAGGTGCCAGTTTGATTGTACTTTCTCTAGAGGCTCTAGGAGAGACCCAGTTCTGCATGTCCATCTTTCAGTGGCTGTCGGCGTTCCTTGGTTTGTAGCCTCATCGCTCCAGTCTCTGCCTCTGTGGCCACATTGCCTTCTCCTCTTCTGTCTCTGTCTATCTCTCATAAGGACAATTGTCATTAGAAATACTCCCCTTCCCCCAGATAATCCAGGATTAGTGTCTCTCAAAGTCTTTAACATAATTACATTTTTTTTGGCATGTAATTCACTCTTTTATCAATAAAGCACAGGTTCTGGGGATTGAGATTTAATGATGGATGTGTCTTAGTAGGGGCTGTCACTCAGCCCACTACACATATCAATGACTTCGTCTTACTCTACTGCATTAAAATTTATTGGTTGATCTTGCAATATGAAAGGTCTTATACCATGCATATTATTATAACATCGTGCATTAGTCATTTGGAAAATACTCATTCACTGAGTTATGGGGATCTTCCAAATATTGATATATTTTTATTATATAGTATCAAAATACTGCTTATTAATATCAACACAAAACTCATCAGAAGAGTCTTTGGAAATTGAAAACATGCATAGTGACAGATCTGAGTTTCCAAAACTCTAATTTTTCACTTGGAAGCTCCAGTTTCATCATGGGTAATAAATGTAGTCAGTTCTTTTTCTTGAAGTGACAGACTCACTCTGTTCTTTGTTAAGAAATGTTCCACCAAATATCCCCAATATGAATAATTATCATTTGTTTGTCATTCTTTCAAATAAAAATAGTGTTCTGTGAAATGTAACTAGTTCAGCTTACAATTCAAACAATTGCAGGAGTGCTTTACCTTAAGGTAACTGTCATACTTCAGTATGCAGCAAAGTACTTTCTGTATAATTCCCCCTTGTCAAGTAGAATATTTAAAAGGTGTGTACCAGAGGGTTCACATTTAATAATATTAACAATTCCTGCTGCTTCTTCAAGGATATTTATAAGTGAAATTGGCTTTTTCTCCCTTATATTTTGGTAGGCCATGTGGTGGTGGAAAAGGGAACTAGTGGTACAGCTCGGTCCCACTTGATTCATGTGAAGGTGCCAGCAATTTTACCCAGGACTGCTCTGGACCATTAGTGCAAAATGTCATTGTAGTAAAAGAAGTCAAATAGTACATTAAAATTATGAAAATAGTTTTCACCTTGAAGATCTCTAAAGGTCTTGGGGACTGCTTGAGAACTTCTATGTAGAGGGGTGCTTAAACTCTTTTGCATTTAAGAGCCCAGCTCTTAAAACCACAATGAGATAACACCTCGCACCTGTCAGAATGGCTATTATTAATAAATCAACAAACAAGTGCTGGCGAGGGTATGGAGAAAAGGGAACCCTTGTGCACTGTGGTGGGAATGCGGACTGGTGCATCCACTATGAAAAGCACTATGGAGTTACCTCAAAAAAGTAAAAATGGAACTGCCTTTTGACCCAGTGATTCCACTTCTGGAAATTTATCTGAAGAAACTGAAACACCAATCAGAAAGAATATATGCACCCCTATGTTCATTGCAGTGGTATTTACAATAGCTAAGATCTGGAAACAGCCCAAGTGCCCATCAGTAGATGAGTGGGTAAAAAAGCTGTGGGACATTTACACCATGGAGTACTATGCGGCTATAAAAAGGAAGAACATTTTACCCTTTGCAACAGCATGGGTGGACCTGGAAGACATTACGCCAAGTGAAATAAACCAGTCAGAGAAAGACAAGCACCATATGATTTCACTCCTATGTGGAATCTAATGAACAACTAACAAGCAAAACAGAGACAGACTCATGGAGAGCAGGCAGCCAGTTCTATCTATGGTGGGGGTGGGGATGTGGGGTGGAGGGATTGCGCAAAACAGAAAAAAAAGAACTCTTAGACATGGCAACACTGGTGATTGTGGGGGCGAGGGGGGTGGGTGCAGGTGGAAGAGGGTATAGGAGGGATAAATGGTGATGGAAAAAAAAAGAGTCCATCTTTTTTAGGTGTAGGATTTTTATTACCTGTCTTTTTCTATACAGAATTATGCTCTGTATATCAATAGCATAATGATGATGCATTTCTTTAAAGGATGCTCTACTGTATACTCTGCAATTTTCTTTGAAGCTTACAATATCCACCTAGTATGTTTTGACATTGAACTTTTCATGTTATTTTCATAGTGTCAACAGAAGGATGTCTGAAGACAATAAACAGGATGCATATTACTTCATCAAATACTTCCCAAGTTGTTTATGACTGACTAGCTAAGGGGTTGTGATTGTCTGGTTGTGCCCCTGAGGCTGTGCAAGCATTGATTAACATCCGTGTGATATTGAATCATGTACGCAAAACTATAGTGCACCTTCCCGTTGGTTATGGTTGCTTTGGTGACTTTTAGGAGCATTTTATAGCTTTCCTCATATAGGCTTTGAACATTCCTAAGCTTGCAAATAAATATTTATTATTATAATAGGGTCATATCTTTCATTATGTCCTCTAATTGGTTCTATATTATGTTTATACACTTTATTCCTTCATAGAAACATTTAACATCATATAGATACTAATATTTTCTAAATTAATAAATAAATTTAATGCCATCTCCATGGAATTATCATTTAGCCTTTTTCTGTCTGGGGATAAACATGTTGATTAGCCATTTTATTTAGAAAAATAAATAAGCAAGCACAGCCATGAAGGTCCTTTTAAGAAGAGTAGTGGTATGTGGAGTGAAGTAGCTCTGTTAGATATTAAAACATATGAAGATTAAAATTGTATATTTTTGGAGACTAAATAGAAATTCAGGTGAAGAGAATAAGAAAATCTATAAATAGATCCTAATCCTTGCAAAATTTATTATAAAGCCAGCAAATCAAGCCAGTGGGGAAAAGATATATTTTCAAATAATTGATGTTGGAATAACTGGATAGACATATAGAAAGAGATAAAATTCCATTCTGTTGCATACCACACTTCAAGATAAATTGCAAGAGGATTGGAAATGACCGTTTAAAAACAAAATGTGCAAAGTACTGGAAGGAAACCTGATTATGTTCCTCTATAACCTGGGAGTAGGGAAAACTTTTCTAACTATGATTAAAATACAGAAGCAGTAAAGAATGGTATATTTGACTACTTTAAAAAACTGAATACAAAAGAATTAAACAAAAATCAAAGATAAATGATAAACTAGAAAAAATATTTGCAATTTACTTCGGAAATAAAGAGTTATATGATACAGAGGTTCTAAAAATAGAGAAGGGAAATTTCTACAACTTCAGAGAAAAATGAACAGTTCATAGGAAAAGAGAAGCAAGTGACTCTTAAACATAAAAGTTTCTCACCATCATTCCCAAAAAGGCAAAGGCAAATTGAAACTACGAGATTCCATTTCTATGAGATTGGCAAAGGTCCCAATTTGGCAACATACTTTGTGATCAAGCCTGTGGGGAAGCAGGTGCTGTCTCATGTTGCTCAGTGGAATACAAAATGGTTCAGCTATTATGAAGAGAAGCTTTGCAAGGTTTGGTAAAATTATGCATGTCTTTAATTTTTGACCCAGCAGATTCTCTGGTAAGAATCTCTTTCAGATACTCAAGCAAAAATGCAGAGATTTGCATAGGACCAATCATTGTAGAACTGTATTTTTTCTAGCCCCCTTTGATGGGTGGGTTTGAGACTCTGTAGAAAGCTATCACATCCATGCAATGGAGTTTTATTCAGTTGTAAAAGAATGAAGAAATTCTCTATGTACTACTATGGAGTAAAATAATAAACTAGAGAAAAATTGTATGGCATCTTATTGCTTATATCTAATATTAGATATATGAATATATGCCAATATATAAAATATGTATATATACATATGTATGTACAAATATAGTCTATAAATTTATATATTGTATAATGTTATATACAATATGTACATCATATAGATATATACATATATAAATATGTGTGTGTATATATGTTAGTGTCATGAGGAACCAAAGATTTTCAGAGTAAGGGAAAAGACAATAATAATTTAAATTTGAAGAGGAATTATTGATATAAAGTCATACTTCATGATACATTTTCTCTTTAAAGAAATGTATTTTTCTTTGCTTTGAATATTGAAAGGCCTAGAAACTATAATGACCTCTCTAGCAAGGAACATACACAGTACTCAGATTACTATCTCTAAATACCATTCCCCAACCTTTTAGGAACCAACCACCTTGGAGAAAGGAGAGATTTGAGTGTAGAGCAAGGAAGCTTTCAAATGCTTCTGGTTTTTGTTTTATTCTGCTTAGGATACACTGTGCTTCATTTTTGCATTGACTTACATTTTTCTTCCATTCCAGGAACACTCAGGCTTTGGCTCTTTAAATATTGGCTCTTCTTCATTCTTATCTTTTGTAGTTTCAAGGAACAAACGTTTGATATTCACGTTCTGTCTTCTATGTCTCCTAACATCTTTCACATTTTTTATCTCTTTATCTGTCTCTTGTTATATTCTGGATAAATTATTTATATGTATCTTCTAGCTCACTAATTCCCTTTTATACTGTATCTTTCTTACTATTTTAGATCTTCATTGAATATTTATTTCAAATTCTATAATTTCTATTTTTTCAGCTTTCTGTATTTGATTGATAGTTTGTTGGTTTATGCTTGTCTTTGCCATTGCCCAGTTTGTCTATTTAAACATTTTATGCTTGGTTCTTCTGAATGCAGGGACTGACAATTTCAAAATCTTCAAGCCATGCAAGTATTAACATTTTATTAACTTGTTATTTCTTGTTTTTGCTGGATTTGACTCAAGGGGCTTACTTTATTTTTTTATTTTTATCTTTCTCAATTACAGTTGACATTCAATATTATTTTGTATTAGTTTCAGGTATACAGCATAGTGATTAGACAATCATATACTTTACAAACTATTTCCTCTGGTATTTCCAGTACCCACCTGGAACCAAGCATAGTTATTACAATATTATTGACTACATTTCCTATGCTGTACTTTATCAAGTGGCTTACTTTATGTGAGTGGCAATATTTGTAAAGTTAAACATGATTTTTCTTTCTGGAAAATTTGCAAGCCTACCCTATAGGATCTTTCTGCTTCTCAAGGGTTTGGGGTTCAGAGCAGATAGCTGAGACTCAGCTTCTCTTCCAAGAGTCAGTATTCCAAAACTGTGTTGCTAGAACTCTTGGCCTCAGGGCTAGCTTGCTTCTATCTGCTGACACACCTCTAGGCCAGGCCATTCTTTCTGATACCCCGCTTTCTGACTCTGAAGTATTGATTCCACTTTTCACTCATTGTCACCTGAGGCATAGCTGTCCTAATGCTGAGCTACCAAAGTCTTGCTTTAGAATTTTAGGACATTAGAGTCCTTTAGTTCTGATCTCAGCTTCATCACTTACAAGCTGTTGTTAGCCAATATTATTTTCTTTTTTAACTCCACAACTTAAACACTATAATCATAATTATGTTTTATCTAGATTTCTTTTTAACATTTCCTCTTTGCTCCTCTTGTACCTCTCCTAATTGGAAGAGTGAAAAATTTGTGGTGTGCAAAACATTTAAAAGGTTTTAAAGGACTTCAGGTCCTCATGGAGGTTGTTTCTGTTTTAAATGTTACTGGAAATTTCTCAAATGTTTTAGTAAGTAAACTTGGTGAAATCTTGCAGTGGGTCTGCAGGGGATAGAAAAACTGTGTGTTGAATATAGGACTTTGCTTCATGCCAGGCGCCTCTCCTATAGACTTTATTTCACTGAGGAAATCATGGCCTGTAGCTTGAGCCAGCAATTTACAGATTAGTAGACAAGAAGATTTATTGAACTGAACATCAAAAGGAAAAGCTATTTTATATTGTGTGATAGAATAGTATAACCAAAACATTGTTGTCTCCTCTAGTCTACACATAAATCAGTGCCTTATCATTTCTGTGCAGTCTTGCTTAACATTTTTTTACTCTGGAATTATAAGTAAAACCTTTGTCATACAGAATTTAGAATACATTTTTTATGTCACATCTAATAAGCATTTAAAAAATGCCATTCTCCTTTTCCCCCCTCATTTCTGTTCTGACTCCCCCTGTTAGAAACTCCCAGTCTAGTCGCTCACTCTGTGTTATCACGAACAGACCAGAGCAGCCCTATGCAGGTGGATGACCCTCAGATGAGAAGCATTACTCTGCATGGAAAAACCATGCAATTCAAAATAAACACTTCAGCTTTCATGTCACCAGAGTTTGTTTTCTGTTTCAGGAAATACTGTTTTAGTGGTTATTGATACGAAGGTCGAGTTGAGGCTGGCTTGCTTTTGCTGTTCTTAATTTGACCCTTCGTGGGGAAATGTTTTTCTATTGGTCATAATTCCATTTCTCATTTCCTTCCCTTTTCTTTCTGTATTCCTACTGCTGCTCCAGCTTCATTTCCGAAATTGTTGCTGACAAGAAGAGATGAGTGTAGCATGAATTATCTGTCTAGGTCAGATCACATCTTCATCAGTAGGATTGTATAGAATCAGCTTTTAGCCTTGCTTTACAATTGTGAAAAACAGTGGAAACGGGAGGCAGGTAATATCCAAGGCTCTCATATCTTAGTTCCTGTGTTTGGGACAACATTTCAAAAGGAGGGTGGTGTTTGAGAGAAGAAATAACTTTCTTGTTAATAAGGCAAATGATAAGTAAGGCAATTCATTTAAAAGTGAAAGCAAAAGAAGCCTTATTTATACCCCAAGTTTGCAGAGTATTTTGTATGAAAAAGAAGCATTTGTAAAACATAGAAGATAAGAAGTGTAAGAGGTATGTGTATAGTTTGATGATAAATAAATCCCTATTTCCCCATCACCAAGGCTAAGAAATAGGACATTATTAAAGCCATAAAACTCCCCTGGATGTCTCTCCTGGCTTCCATCCCCCTCTTAGCTTCCAAGAGGGTACCACCATTCTGAAATTCTGAATTTATTTTAATCATTCTCTCACTTTTCTTTCTAATTTTATGAAAAACATGTCTCCTTAAGCGATGTACCATTTTGTCTTTTTAAAAGTCACATAAATGGAATTATATTATGCATATCCTTCTGTGAGTAGTTTATTTTGTTCTTGTTAATGATAGACCAACTATTTATTTTTAAATCCTCACCTGAAGATATGTTTTTATTGATTTTTAGAGAGAGAGGAAGGGAGAAAGAGAAATGTCCTGATTTCAATTCCTTTGGGTATATATCCAGAAGTGGATAACTGGGTCACATGGTAGTTCCATTTTTAATTTTTTGAGGAATTTCTATACTATTTTCATAGTGACTTCATTCCCATCAAGAGTGTCACAGGGATCTCTTCTTCACATCCTCACCAATGCTAGTTACCTTTTGTTTTGTTTTTAATAATTTTTACTTTTCAATTACAGTTGACATATAATATTGTATTAGTTTCAGGAGTTTTATAATTTTAGGTCTTGAGTTTAGGTCTTTAATCCATTTTGACTTCAGTTTTATGCATAACTGTAATTGTGGATAATCAGTTTTCCCAGCACCATCTATTGAAGTATACTTCACTGCGCATACCTGGGACCCTGTGGAAGGCCAGCTGACTATATGTGTGTGAATTTATTTCTGGGATCTCTGTTTTGTTCCACTGGTCTATATGTCTGCCATACCATTTTGAGCACTATAGTTTTGTAATGTATTTTGAAATCAGGAAATGTGATGCTTCCAGTTTTGTTCTTCTTGCTTAAAATTTCTTTGTCTATTCAAAGTCTTTTGTGGTTCCATATAAAATTTTTCAGCTTTATTGAAGTATAATTGACAAAATTGTGTATATTTAAGGCATACAACTTGATATTTTGATATATATTTAAAAGTGATTATC
This sequence comes from Miniopterus natalensis, assembly GCF_054644295.1. Taxonomy (NCBI): domain Eukaryota; kingdom Metazoa; phylum Chordata; class Mammalia; order Chiroptera; family Miniopteridae; genus Miniopterus; species Miniopterus natalensis. The sequence goes on along the minus strand of NC_142090.1, from coordinate 57,146,004 downwards.
ACAATCAAACAAATTAACATATCCATCACCTCACATAGTACTATTTTCCCTCCCTCTCTTCCTGTTTTGGTGAAGATGCATAAGATTTACCCCAAATTTCAAGTATATAATACAGTATATTAATTATAGTTAATGTTATTTAACTATAAATTTACTATAGTTATCATGTTGTTACATTAGATCTCCTGAGCTTATTCATCTGGCATGACTGAAATTTGTACCCTTTGACCAACATCTCTTCCTCTTCCTGTCCCTGCCCCTAGTTCCTTATTTATACTGAATGGTAACCACTCATCAGATGCATGCTTTGCAAATATTTTCTCCCATTCCATTGGTTGCTTTTTCATTTTGTTTTTGTTTCCTTTGCTTTGCAGAAGTTTTTTAGTTTGATGTAGTCTTACTTGTTTATTTTTGTGTTTATTTTTTTATTTTTTTTGTCTTGCGTTTGATTTCATATCCTAAAAAATCATTGCCAAGACTAATGTCAAAAAGCTTTTTCCTTGTTTATGGTTTCAGGTCTTATCTTTAAGTCTTTATTCCAGTTTTTGAAGTGTATTGTGGTGTTTTTCCCCCCAGTTCTATTGAAATATTATTGAGATACAACATTGTGTAAATTTAAGGTGTATAATGTGTTGATTTGATAAACATATTTTGCAAAATGATTATCAACAGAGCATCATGTTACATCATGTAATTACCTTTTTTTGTGGTGAGAACATTTTTAGCTGCTTTCAACAACTTTCAAGTATTATTAACTCTAATCACTATGCTGTACATGATGTATGTGGGCAAATTGCTCTCTTTACTCTATGGGAGAGCTCATGTACTGAGGAGATCTCTCCTGTTCTGAGGGGATCTGTCATATTCTTAAGGGATCTCTCTCTCATGTTCCAAGGGGATCTCTCTTAGAACTATGCTTTGCTACATTGGAGGAGGGGTGATGTGGGGCAGATAAAGTGAACTTTTCTTCTTAACCTCTGCAATATATTTTTTTCTTCTCATTTCTATGCTCTTCCAGGGTAGTGTAATTTCTCACCTAGGTTCTGGAGCTCTCAGAAAGGTATTTTCATCCTAGATGAATGTTAAATCGGTGTTTCTATGGAAGAAAGAGTGCTGGGACTTCCTATTCTGCCACCTTGCTGATAACACTGCCCCATTTAATATTAATCACAATTATAATAGCTAACATTTGTTCACTCTTTACTATATGCAGACAGAAAGCATTAGTTAATGTAATCTTTACAGCGAACATATAAGACACTATTTTTATCCCAATTACCTGTGATAACATTGAGACTCAAGGTCACCCACATACCCTTATGCAGTGGAGCTATAACTGACCCATGAATGATTTTAAAGCCAGTAGTTGTAACATATATCAACTCTACCACTTCTGTAGTATCTACAAAACACTGTGGCAAAGTGAAAGTGTGGTACATTGCTTTTGGAGGGAAATATTTCAAACCAAATATCTTTGAAAAACTAATGGATAAATCTACAGCCTTTGTAGTTGGAATACATGTGCTCCTGAATGATTGTTTTGTTGGTTTTATATATTAAGAATTTTTTCAACATTTTAAATAAATTGGTGTTTCCTTTTAAAATAATTTCAGAGGTTGCAGTGTGGGGAGATTCACATATAAGCTACTTTGAATCTGACATTGAGAGCTGATTGTAAAGTGCTTAATAGAACTGCTGAATGAATAGGAAATGAGTTCAGTTTGTAATTTTCATAATATTTCTTTGAAGGAAGGATTATATTCTAAAACAGTTGTTTCAGAGATACTATACAATGATTTCATTTTCTACTTTATTAATTCCTTTAAATAAAGTTCTTTTATTTTAGGTTACTAAATTTACAGAACATAAAAAGATGTTAACTCTTGGGAGGAACTTCCTGGCTGATGTGAGATATTTGTCTTTTTTAAAGTATATATCATGAAGTACTTAACTGAGAGAAATATCATAAACATACCAGGTTTCTGAATTGGTTAGCCCAAATAAAGCTGGAGAAGTTTGGTGATTAGTAATCCCAGAGAACATGGAAAATGGAAATAATTAATCTTTCTTCCCTGATTAAGTCCTTCCGTATAGAATCAACTAACAGACTATGCAAAGTATAAATTGAAGCTTTTCTTCTGACTTAAAAAAAAATCTTTATATACTAAGGGTTTTTTATTATCCAAGCAAAATTTTAATTCTAATGCATATCGTGCTATTTTTTTTTTCCTTTGTATACTTTTTGTATCAAATGAAACAGATGGTTGGATTCTGGTTTGTTTTCCAACCATCAGCCTAGGTAATTGAAGTGAGAAGAAATGATGCTGGTCCTGGCAGTTCTGGATTAGCCAATTAGCATCCGATGCCTGGGATAAAAACATTATTTAACAAGTCCAGGCCTCAAATGCCTTTCTTACATCCATAATCAGACACTGCTGAAGAATTGCCTGTCCAATAATAATGATTTTCTATCACCATTGGCCTGGATTGAGTCCAAATTGCTGCCGCAGAAAGGACATTGCTGTGTATTTCATATCGTCTCTCCACTGCTCCGTTTCCTCTTATCCATGTGATTCTGGGCCATCGTTTCTCTGCTGGCTCCAGTGTTTATCTCCAGGAACCTCCTAAATAAATAATTATGTTTGCTCTCAGATTGCCTTTCACTGATGCTGCTAAAATATTTTGGTTCCTATCCCTTCAAGGTTTAGATTTTAACAGTTATAAAGAAAACTTTCCACCTTTAAAGTTTCAATTGGCTTTGATATGGGCTCATTTAGAAGGTGTATTATGTTGCTAATTTTATTAACTACATATCCTTTTATCTTGAAGTAAATAATCGTTGGCACCGTCATGCTGTTCTGAGGAGAAACAAGTGGTGCTCTTGTTGAGAATGCTTTTATAATATGACATGACACAAATATGGCTGTACCCTGTCTTACCACATTATTCCGGGCAAACATTTTATTACATTAGAAGAATTGTTATCAGAACCTCTAAAGACTAGAGTATTGACTATGAGGCAGAAACAGAAATAATAAAAATCCTGCAAAGGGAATGCATTAGATTTGTTACTACTTTTTTTTCCCCCCATTAGGACTTGTAAAGGTGAATGGATTTTGTGTTAGTTTAGATTTTGGAAGAAAATCAAACTAAAGACCAGAATTAGACACCTGAGTCAAAAGAAGTTAGGAGGGAGCATATGTTCTGGAAAGAAGTGACAGAATGTAAATTTAAAAAATAGTGGCATGAAAATGATGCTCTGTGACTTTGGCTTGTATTTCCTGGGTCTCCAACTTCTTTATTTGTACAAAGAGAGCAGTAGTGATCCATGGGGCAGGGTGGTGATTGGAAGGTCTTCACTGGGCACAGGCTATAAGGGTATTCATCATCTTTACATAATTTAAACTGACTAAAAATTTAGTTTTTTAAAATCACCTTGCACAGGCAATTCTAAATGTTAGTGATAATATATCCCTTACCATATAGAAGGCCACTTCCATTGTTATGCCATTCCTTTCTCTATATCTCATTTACATTGGTCTTGGCAGCGGAAACAGTGCTGAAAATGCATAATTCACTGCCAAATTTAAAGAAATGGAAACAAATGCTTTTCTGTATTACTGATAAAAGCACCATGGCAAAAAATAACAGGTAGTGTTTATTGGACAATTTCAACATCTCAGACACTATACACAAATAATTGCATTTCTTTCACCACAATCATAAAACTGTTACTACCTTGTTCAGTTGAGAAATTTGAGAACTTAAGAACTTTTCCAAGGTCATATTGTGTAGGAGCTGAAATTCATGCCCAGGTCTGCCTGACTTCAAATCCTACATTGTTTCTATTATGAATACACTGCTTCCTACCCACTTCACTTGCTCATCTTTGGAGAATGCTTTTTAATGAGACTTTGGTAATAACTATATTCTTTCTCTTCCATTCTATTAGGAAGGGCTTTCATACACTTTCTACCTCCTTTGAGTTTTGCAAGTCCTTCCAGCTTGCCCTAGGCCAGGTGTGTCTTCCCTGACAGATCTTGTAAGGCACTTGTGGTAGTTTGGAGAGTAGACATGCTCTAACCTGCCTGTTTGAGGGGAAAGCCAATGATGAAATGGGTCTACGGACAGGATATAACCCAGTTCCTTTCTGTTAATTGTAACAGGCCTGCTCTTACTTCAGTCACCAAGAGCACCTTATTGCTGAATTCTAATGCCGCTTGCCATGGATTGCATGTTTGTGCCCTCCTTAATTCATATGCTGAAAGCCCAGTCCCCTCAAAGATTGGGCCTTTGTGAGGTAATTAGGTGATGAGGTGGAGCCCTTATAAGAAGAGATATGAGAGAGCTTGCTTCTCTCTCTGCTCTCTGCCATGTGAGCACTCAGCAAGAAGACAGCCATCTGCAAACCAGAAAATTCTCATAAGAATCTGACCATGCTGGCACCCTGACCTTAGACTTGCCAGCCTCCAGATCTGTGAGAAATAAATCACTCAAACCACTGAAAGTCCATAGATTACCTTAGGGCTTACATTTGGTATTGTACATTCTATATACAATGACATATGACCATCAATGTAATATACAGAATATTTTCAGTGCTTTAAAAATCCTCAATGCTGTGCCTATTCATCTCTCCCCACTCAAGCCCTGGGACCACTAATCTTTTCATTGTCTCCATAGTTTTGCCTTTTCAAGAATGTCATATAGTTAGAATCAAACAGCATATAGCCTTTTCAGATTGGCTTCTTTAACTTAGTAATATGCATTCAAATCTCCTTCATGTCTTTTCATGGCTTGATAGCTCATTTCTTTTTAGCATTGCATACATCCCATTGTCTAGATATACCAGTTTATTTATCCATTCACACACTGAAGGACATCTTGGCTGCTTCTGAGTTGTGGCAATTATAGTTTAAAGCCACTATAAACATCCATGTGCAGGTTTTTGTGTGGACATAAATTTTCCTCTCCTTTGGGTAAATACCAAGGAGCGCAGCTGCTGGATTTAGTAAGAATATGTTTAATTTTGTAAGAAACTGACAAATTGTCTTCCCAAGTGGTTGTACCATTTGCATTGCCACCAGCAAAGAGTTCCTGTTGTTCCACAGCTTTGCCAGCATTAGATGTTCCAGATTTTGCCTGTTCTTATAGGTGTGTACTTCTATCTCATTGCTGCTTTAATTTGTATTTTTCTGATGACATATGATATTGAGCATCTTTACATGTGTCTATCTGTTGTCTGTATATCTTCTTTGGTGATGGATGTGTCTGTTAAGGACTTTGGCCCATTTTATTTATTTATTTATTTCTATATTTATTTATTATATTTCATTTCATTTCAATAGGTTCTACATAGTTTTTTATTGTTGTTCAAAATATTACCAATGTCCCTTTTTCTCTCCACTCTGCTCCACCCCCCTCCCTAGTCCCTTACCACACCATTGTCCGTGTCCTTGGGTTATGCATATATGCATTTAAATTCTTTGGTTAATCTCTCCCCCTCCACCCACCTGGCCCCCTCCATCCTTCTGAGATTTGTCAGTGTGATCCATGCTTCCATGTCACTGAATCTGTTCTGTCCATCAGTTGATTAAGTTCTTTACATTCCACATATAAGTGAGATCATGTGATATTTGTCTTTCTCTGCCTGGCTTGTTTCACTTAGCAGAATATTCTCCAGGTCCATCCATACTGTCCCAAATGGTACGAGATGGGTTGTTTGTACTCTTAATGTTGAATTTTAAGAGTTCTTTTATATGTTGCATAACAGTTCTTTCTTTTCTTTTTTTTAATCTTCACCTGAGGATATGTTTTTCATTGATTCTAAAGAGACAGGGAAGGAGAGGGAGACAGAGAGAAACATCAATGTGAGTGAAACATCGATCAGTGAGTTGCCTCACGCACATGCTCCAAGGGATCTAACCTGCAACGTGGGTATGTGCCCTGACCAGGAATTGAACCCTTAACCCTTCAACCCATGAGCCACATCGACCAGGGCTGGATGACAGTTCTTTATGACATTACCTTTTCAGGAATATTAAGGGAAGTAAACAGGAAAATTCTAGTATTGACTTCATTCCTTCTGACCATTTTTTGGACTACAGATAATCATTGCCCCTAAACACTGTAATAGGCTAAACTTCAAGTCTAGGTCATTCTTTTAACTTCAATTTGAATTGCAAAGGATTAGTAACTATGAACAATGATTAAATAGTGATTATGTAATGAATATTTAATGTTAATGAATAACTATTTAAAATTTAATTTTACATATTTAAAAATACCCTTTACAAAATTAAGACAATTAGATAGCTCATTTTGCATTTCTTAAAACTATTACAAAAAAACACATCCCCCATCACAATATGGTTATTTAAAATTAGTTTTCATTTCTGTCAGCTATTTAATAATGACTATTTTAGATCTTTACAAGTACAAAAATCCCAAATCCCTGTGCTGTCAGTCTTATGTGAGCCCAATTATTCACAATGATGGCACAATCAAAATGCACAACCAGATGAAATAGGGAGGAAACAGCAGTTCCCAAAGGGTATAGACAACTGCCTCCAAGGCTGCATGTTGTGATGCATAAGCCAATATAAAGAGGACAGACAACCAGGATAATTCTGATGAGTGATCCCTTCATAAGTAATTTTGTTTGTATTCTTTTTTATTAATTTATACTACAGAAGATGATTAGCACAAATGCAACATTTTCTAGAGGCTGTGTTTTTGTCTACATCTATGTCCAGCCACCTGTCTGTCTGTCTGTCTATACACCCACCCATTCTTAGTACTGGGTTAAAATACTTCTTAGAGAAATAGGCCTATGTGCCTTTATTACCCATGGGCTACAGAGCACTAAAATGAGAAAAAGAGGTATGGCCTTTCTGAAAACGGAATACAAATTATTTGTACATACTCTTTGCAGGAAGACACAAACATTTAATAAGTTAAAAGAGAGTGAATGGAGCCTGTAAGCCGCCTGCCCTCATTGATTCCTTATTTTAATGTGACTTCTGGGGATGGAGAGTGTTATTTTACTCCTCATATTTCCATGCACAGGGACTCTGCTACCACAGTACTGCTGGCTCCCTTGCTAACAAGTCACTCCCCCCTCCCCACTGACTGCGGGTTGGGAGAAAGAATGGAGAAAGCTGGTTCAGCCCTTTTTCTGTTTTAAGGAGTAGCTTCCTCTGCTTCTGTCCTTCTTGCTCCTGTACTCGGGTGAACTCCTAGGAACAGGAAAAGCCTGCAGCCCTGCCTGTCACTGAGTGTATGTATGAATCTGTCTGCTTCAGGGGTGGAATGTTGGGAACCTTTGAGCACAAGTTTAAAGTCCATTCTCTAATCAGCTTTATCAATAATAAAGCTATCATTTAACTCCCCATCTGTCTAGCTCCTGTGCTTTATTTATAATGGTTTCTGAACCTACGATGGGAAGAAAGGGATATTATTATTGATCCCATAAGATCTTAAAGGTAATACTGACATCCCTAGGGCATGTGCTTCCAGGAAATGTGCAGAATAAGGCCACTCTGTTATAAGTTGAAATGAAGATACGATTGAATTACAGCTAGATGAACACCATTGCATTTTAAAACAAAAATCTATTTAAAATTTCTAAAATATGAAGTATTAAATATAAAAACAAAAATTTAAAATAGTTCATTTTGATATCTTCCATCCAGATCATATCTATAGAAACCATTCAATTCCAGTGTATAAATCTCATGGCTTATTACTTCAAAGATACTGATTTAGGTTTTAGTCTATGTTGTGGTTCATTATATACTTTTATTATTCAAAGAAACATACTATGAAAGCCCTTTCCTATTGGTTCAACCCTATTGCTTTTCTCCTGCACCAAGTTTACTTATGAATCAGTGCATGATAGTCATGTATGGAAAATTCCAAATAAAAAGAGAAGTACTTGTGTTAGTGATTTCAAGAGTTTTTACATTGATTTAATTTTAAGTCAAAGAATATGCAAACTCTAGAAAGACATTTAACAATGTATATTTCACACTTTACAGTACTTAGGGAGCATAAGTCAACCTTACTAGTGATTCTCATCTTATTAAATTTCTTTAATTTTATTTGAGTTATGTACTTTTTAACATTCTGGCAAAAATTTTTGACTTTTATTGTCAAATAATTGAAAAAGTTGAGGAATGGGGTTGGTTTGTTTTTCAGTTTTGTGTGTGTATGTTTTTGTATATTCAGTATTTCTAGTAAAGGAGCATCCTTAAGATCCCAGATTTCCCAAATCTATTTACAAAATTACATATGTATTATTGCAAATGAGTTCTGCCACAAAGAAATCCATAATGAAAATATCAGAGGAAATTAAAGTGCTTGTTATAACGAGTGAGCTTGCTCCATTAGTCTGAGGGTAAAAGGATTGAGCCATTATGTTCCCAGATGGCATCAGGCAATGAATAGACAGTCCTTACTAAGTGCTTTTAAGTATTTTTCCCCCTGAAGGTTAGGTCCAGGAGCAACAAATTGATGCTGGTTAATTGAAGTCCTGAGAAGCATTTAAACTCAAGTTTAAATCTTCATGCCCTAAGTCAGTAGGTCCCTGTTAACTAGCAATAGAGGTTAAAAGTTTTAAAGAGGTACATCCTAAATTGTCTTTGGTGGTAAAAATAAGAGTTAAACTAAGTCTAGATATAAATTTATTCTGCATATTTGTAGGGAGAATTGATTCTACCTGAGTTTTTAGGCACTCAAATGTGTATTTTATGAGATAAGTATGTGATTGTGACAAATGTCAAATTTTCACATAATAGTAATATGGTTCCTGGCCTCCCAAAATTGTGATGATTATCATGCAATAGGAATTTCCTTTGTTCATTCCTTTCAATTATTTTTTAAAAATATATTTTTATTGATTTTTTAGAGCGAGAGGAAGAGAGAAATATTAATGTGAGAGAGAAACACTGATCGGTTGCCTCCCGCATGTGCCCTGATGGGGGATTGAACTGGCGACCTTTTGGAGCACTGTACAAAGCTCAACCAGTTGAGCCACACCAGCCAGGGCTCCTCTGAATTCTTTTAGCACTTATTTTTGACCACACTCATTGTGTAGCAGAAAGAGGGAAAGCTTTGCAGTCATATCTGGGTTATGTTTTAGTACTAGAGAGCTATAGGATTTGGACTGTTTCCTCTTAACTGCTCTGAATCTCAATTTTCTTAGCTGTAAAATAGAACAATAAACACATCACAGAAAATTTGCAAGGACTTAATAAATTATATGTTGTCCTCAGGAAAGTCCTTAGCATGAAGGAGGTGCTCAGCACGTTTAAAAATAGTAACTCTTGTATTTCCCACTGAGGCATCACATGGTGGAGGAAAGGAAATGTGCTGCTTTTTTTAGTGTAGGAATAAATATTTGTTGCTGCTGCATTGTCCTCCTGAAGATTCCTCCCCTGGCATAGGCAGAGTTGTCACAAGGGTTTTCAGTGGCGGGGGAGACAGTATACATCAGACTTTACAGTAGAACCACCTTGTGTTTTTTGATTTGGCTCCTTTGGATCGAGATGGATCGAGATGGATCGAGAGATGAGACAAAGTACCCGAGAAATTTCCTGTTTCCTGGGCACCCATTGAAGCCTGGAGACCATAGTTCCAGGACTCCATTGCCTGCAGGATTCTGGTTACATTCTCCAATGAAAGGCTTTCATGAAGATTTGAAATGGGAAAAAAAGAAACCATATTCCCCAGATGTATCAGGTCAGGTGCATGAGCATCAGCAGATGCTGAGGGGGGGTTGCCTGCAATTTGGAGACATCGTTCTCAAATTCCTCTTTTGATGATGTAGGAGGTCACTGATAGCACTCTCCTTGTAACCTTGAGACTCTTTTGGGTTTCCTTGGAGAGCTTGAAATGTCTAGCATGGTTTCTGTTTTCTGATCAAACTCTAATGGATACCAAGTACAACCTTCATTCAACTTAACAGTTGCCTTAGGACACTTCTTATCCACTTTTATGAGGCAACAAACTAAATGTAAGCGTGGTGTGTATACTCAAATTCATTTAAAAGAATTGGAAAGCTAGCAACTTATCATTTTCAATTTTGAACAGATTATTTTGATAATGAGATCCTTTATATGGTAAACAACAGTGAAATTTTGAATAAATTATTGAAAATAATTTTTCAGGTTAATAAGGCATTTGACTTCAATATCCTCTGCCCTCCCACCAACACATTTTTAGTGAAAAGGAAAACATTAATAATTAATTTGAGAAACTTATTTTTGGGAAACAGAAAAGAGTTAAAATTCTCTCTCTCTTTCTCTCTCTCTTGAGTGGGTGATATTTTGATGCATTTTTGGATGCTGTGACTTGCGAGCACAAAATATTCTAGAATGTTTTCTGGGAAATATAGACACACACAATTTAAAAAATAATTTATTTCAGTAGTTATATTTCTCAGATTGTCAGGTACAATTAGAATCTTGTCAGTGTAGGAAAATCCATATGAATTGCTCTTCTGTATTGGATCTCCATAACCCGTAGCTGTGTCATTTCAGGCTGACTTTCTACCAGACTTGAGTATATAGAGATGAATTGGTTAAAATCTCTGACTAGAAACTACAGTCTTATGGGGGGGGAAATTAATTTTAATTGTAGATTTTAGTATCATATTTATGAGAGTGTGTTTAGGGCCTATTATTTGGAATGATATTGACCATTTTGATGGTATCACAAACTCAAAAATGTCTTTTGTTAATACTACCAAATTTCCTAAAATCGTTTACATATGCAAGAATTTTTAGATCAATTCAAGATTTAGGGAGATTTTATAGGATTGTGGAATTATTTTGGTTCTAAGATGTGCTGCTAAGCTAGTAAATACATGCTGGTGGGAGTCACCTATTTCATGACACCCACTGTCCTCCCATACTGGCTTACTTCTCACAATCATCATAGAGAGGGGTGAGAGATTTTTATCTGGGTAAATCCATGCTCACTTAAAAGTTCATATCTGCTTGTGGAGGGTCAGTATGATAGTCTTCATAACACTTATAACTTCATAATATTTTATAACAGCATATAACACCTATAAATTCATTATTTTATGTTTCTCAAACTCACCTTGTGAAATAAGCAAAAAAGATATTATCATCTCTGTTTTAAAAGATGCAGACTCTAAAAGGTAAAAGCACATCAATGTCTTGGCTAAGATTACCCAGGAAATTTAAGGGGAGAATTGATGGTAGAATTCTGGGTACACTAAGCTCCAGCCCAGTGTTCTTTCCACTGTCATCTGAATGGTATGAATGGGTTTATTTTAATTTCAAGCATTGTAAATCTCAAGTGAGAGAATGACATAGCCCTAACACATAATATTAAAAAAATATATACATTACTAGTAGAAAATATTGCAGGCTCTCTAAAAGATGGGAAGTCCATATTCCAAAATTTCTCTCATGCTTTAGTTTTGTATCAGTTTGGTCAGCCAAGGCTATGCTCTTAGCCATCCATTGTTGCCAAAATGAACAACTTCAAAGAAACCATCCACCCTCTGGCAAGGCTTTTCTCCCCAACCCTAATCCAGGGAACCTGTGCCAGGCTATTTGCACCATCTGTTGGGCATGAGTGAGTGGAGGGAAGGAGAATGGACAGTTGGAGCTGTCAGCTTTGAAATGCCACTTACTGGGGAAATATGAGAATTCACATCAAAAGGCATTGAAACAAAGTACCCTGCTAGTCTAAAAATAAGATGGGTTAAATATGATGGCATTTCTAATGAAGGTCTTCCCTTTCCAGACACTCAGGCCCCTTTTTAATCCTTCCCAGCCTCCTCCTGAGGGGAGGCTTTGTGGTGCCAGATGGAAGAGATATGAGCAGAGACTCTTCATGTGAGAGTGTAGTAAGAAATTGAGAGGAAATAATAATACATTGCACTGTCTTGCTGGTCTAAGGGCCTAGAAGCAGAGCATCCTAAAACTGGTTTGATTTTGCTCTAGAGGTTGATTTGTCCATTCATACATGTATTCATTCATCTATCTAATCATTCACCCATTCACTGAGCGTAAACAGTACTTGAAGTGCTGGTGGATGAAAAAGAATAATAACCATTTATTAAGTGCCTAATGTATGCAGTATGCTTTAAATATGATATTTTACTTAGTATTGGCAATAATCCAATGGTACAAAAATTATTCTCATTTTTCCATGGGGAAATTGAAGTACAGAGGAGTAAATTTGCCCCAAATCACCAGATAATGGTGAAAATGGGACTTACTGGGGATTGAGTTCTAGTATATTCTTAAAATTCATTACAAGCACATGTTATATAAATATCTTCCTCTTTTTTCTTTCATGAAATACAAAGAGATATTTCTTACTGTAGGAACCTCCAGGCAGGGCAAAGAAGTCAATGTTTATCAGAAGATAGGGAGGACCTGTCAGTGCCAAGAGTCAGATTGGAAAAAAGTCTTGGAGAAAGTTATTATGGATAGTGCTATTCATTCAAGTTTCAGTAGTGTCCCTACTTGGAGAAAATTGGGTTGATATGCCTTTGCAAGGGGTTCTGTCCAATCATGGTGATCTCTTATATGAAAAAACCTTGCATTATAGCAATTAAGTTATATGAAAATAAATTGCCCAATTTTGTTCATTCCATTTGCCATACTCATATTAAAATGAAAGCTAGTCATCAGGGAAGAGCAAACAGAAAGACTATACATTCCTATTAGCATTCTTGTATTTGTTAATATTATTGAGATGGATATTGATGAGTTCAATCAGACAGAAAAATCAAACCTTAAATGAAAACCTATAATTAAATTCATTAAACAATTGCTTGTGAGAAGAGAATCTCACTGCTATGATTTATATTCTAAGAAATACAGTAATTTTAATGGAAAACATTCAGAAAATGAAAACATATACCAGATGAGAATATTTTTGTTAACTTGGTGTAAATGTCTAGTCAGGCAGATCTAAACTATATTCTTATAATGTCATCTAAATCAACTGTTTTATATTTTTTCCTATGGCACTCAAGGGTACTACTGCTTGTTAAGTATTTATTAAAAGTCAACACAGGCCCTGGCCAATGTGGCTTAGTTAGTTGAGCATTGTCCCATGCATGGAAAGGTCGCTGGCTTGATTCCCAGTGGGTGCACATACCTGGGTTTCGGGTTTGATCCCCAGTCGGGTGTGTGTGTGGAAGGCAGCCAGCTGATGTTTCTCTCTCTCCCCCTTCCTCTTTCTCTAAAATCAATAAAAACATATTTATAAAAAGAGAGCACCTCTTTAAAAATAAGTCAACACAATATAGTTAATATAGTTTATAACGAAGCTCATAATTTGTAGGCTATTCTATGTGACATCCCATAGTACAATACCATTGTAAAAAAAAATGTACAAACACATACTCGTCATTTAAAAATCTCTTAAGCCAAATCCTCTTATGACAAAATTTCATTTAGTGTAATGAAAATTTCTATTACAGTATTTAAGCCATATTAATTCAATAATTTCAAGTGGTATTTAAGTTGGTAAGATTCTAAGTCAAACAGAAACTACCTTCGTATTTGGGTTATACTAAATTTAAAACTATTTTTTTTTGGTCATAAAAGTTACACAGAGTTTTAAATACAAAAAAGTCATCCTACCCTTATTAATTTTGTATTATATTTATCTTTTTCATACACATCTTTTTATAGTGGATGAAAAGAGGCCACATGCCTAACCTTCTAGCTCAGGGAAGGCCTGCATAGGAGCCTTGCAAGCTCAGAGACCTAAAGTAACCACAAAGGATGGTCAGAAATTAAAATTTTTTTAACTAAAGTTGTTTATGGTGGGTAGTCATGTCCTAGGCTGGTATCTTCCATGGCAAAGGTCAATCTTGACCTTAACTGAGCCTGTCTATTGTCTTTTTGCATCTACGATAACATATTGTTGGAATGTCAAAGTAATTTTCCTTTTGTCTGGACCCCTCAAAGCGCAGGCACCGCTCTGTGGAGAACACAAATCCCCTCATTGTTACCGAGTTAACTGTTGATTGTTAACTATCCAGTACCTACCTAAGTAAAAGAAGTACATGTCCATCATTTTACTTTTTATCCAATCCCAGAGGTTTCCCTTCTTTGCTTTCTCCCTCTTCTCTAGTCTACCACCAATGCATTTCATGGAACACACATACATCTCCCCTTTTGATTGTAGTATATAAAACAAAGTGCAAAACTGCCATTCTCCTGATCATTATCTCAGTTGTTGAGATTCTGCTTCCTTGCTTGTTGACAGTTTGGCTCAAATAAACTCACAAAAATTCTTCACAGGTTTGAATGTTTCTTACGTTAACATTTTGTAGTCTCACTACATGAGCAATTTTGGATTATAGTTTTTTTTCTTCATATTTATAGCATAATTTGCTTTGCATGTTGGCTCAAGGTATTTATAAGCATAATTTTTAATTATTGCAAATGTTCATTATGTATTAATACTGACCTAAGGCATTTCTTTCTTTATTTTAAATCCTTACCCAAGGGTATTTTTCCATTGCTTTTCAGAGAGAGTAGAAGGGAGAGAGAGAGAGAGAGAGAGAGAGAGAGAGAGAAACACACCGATGTGAGAGAGAGACATCAATTGGTTGCCTCCAGCAAGCACCTAACAGGGGCCGGGGATCGAACCTACAACCAAGATATGTACCCTTGGCTGGAACTGAACCTGGAACCCTTCAGTCTGTGGGCCAATGCACTAACCACTGAGCAAACCAGCTAGGGCCTAAGACTTTTCTTAATGGTTGAACATTTATTTTACACAAATTTTTTACTCATAAATAATGTTGAGAGGGGAATCCTCATGTGTATATTGTTTAACACATTACAAATTATTTTCTTAGGACATATTTCTTGAAGTTAAATATCTAAAATGAAATGGAATGAACATAGAACATTTTACTTACCTATTTTATCTTAATAGTATAATATCAATAAAATGTAAAACTCAAAATAAAAAAATCTATCACTGGGAATCAAACTACCATAAATATAAGTACAAAATGTGTGTGTGTGTGTGTGTGTATTCAAATATCCAATGTTAACTATATAGCTTCATAATATCTTGAATACATGAAAAAATTAGCCTAAATAGGAGATTCAAGATACAGACTTGAATATCTTTATAATGCCTTGTGACCCAGACCACCAGCACCTTATTCTTGTTACAAATACTTGTCTAAAACAAGTAATTCTATTCAATAATTTCATGCCTGTTCACCAGTCATGTCCAAGTATATTGCTTTCATTGAAAGAAGGAAAGTGAAACAGAAGAGTTAAGATTTCTAATAATTTTTTATGTTGACAGGATTAAGTAACAATATTAATTTTTCTTCCCATCTCTTTGTGACAGTAGGTCTCCTGATTACTCAAAAAAGTAAAACCAAGACCCAAACAAATCAATCACATCTATACACCCATCCATTTAGTACCTAAAACACCTTCTAAGGCTAAATCAGGGTCCAGCAGGAACAGGAAGAAGAGTACAGGGTGGTGAACTCATTATACTGTTCTCTTTCCCAGTTGGGTTCAACATATTCCTGTTCACTTGTTAATTCATCCAAGGTGGCTTCCCATTAGTGGGGTGTCAGTTTTAGCTCCTGTGATGAGGGATATGATTTCTAGCAATATATTCACAATGACAAAATTTAATTAGAACAAAGCCAATCACAGGGCCAGTGAAATCAACATGGTAGAAGTTTTTTTCACCCTTCCTCTTTGGAAGTCACCTGTCAATTTAATTTATATACTCTGCTCTCACAAGAGGATACCTATGGAAGTTAGTTCTGTCTATGTGTATCAATATTTCAGGACAGATATAGTGTTTGCAAGTCATTTGGTAAGAAACATATTCATCAATCAAAGGAGATACATTGGTGTAATTTTTCCCTTATAGTTCTGTATCACACTTCAAACTAGGAAAATACTTTTGAAGGGCTATCCCTTATCTCCATCATGAAGACCAAAATTTAGCTTGCAGGAGAAAGTTATCAGTTATCATAGATATATTTTCCAGAAGAAAGATGATAGGTGAAATAGTCACACCCTCTGGACAGAAAGAGGACTTTATGAGTTCAACCTACCTTACATAAGAAACAAATATAGACCTTATTATATACTGCATTTAAAAAAAACTCTTGAATATGAACTCATTCAGTCCTTTCCACAATTGTATAAAATGGATACTATTATTAATCCCTTTTTATGAATCAGGAAACTGAGGCAGAGGGGTTAAATAAGTTATCTGAGGTCACATAACTACCAAATAGTAGAGCTGAGAATCCAACCCTGGCAATCCAAGTCCAGAGTGCATCAACTTAATCACTACTCCCCCTGAGAGGCTGCTGAGGATGGGGCACAGGGAGAGAGGGTACTGGAATTCTAGGCTAGCTGCTTCAGATTTTCCAGATGCAAACTGTACCTAAGAAAGTATGAGGAACCAATGTCTATGCCATAGGTCAGTAAAGCAGAGATGAGTAGGGCTGTGCTTCTCAAAGTTCAGCATACACAGGAATCAACTGAAGAGCTTGTTAAAACAGATTCCTGGGCTCCGTTGCCAGATATTCTGCTTCAAAAGATTGGGCACAAAGATTTGTGCCGATTCTGGCTTGCGATCGATCACATTTTCAGCAGCACTGGTGTAAGGGACACTTGGATCCTGAGGAGCTGAGAGGAGTAGGCTCCCCGATGGGATGAGATGCAACTTTGGATAAGAAATAAAAAAATGATCAGTGAATAAAGAGCCAGAATGGCAACTGCTGACAAGATGGCCTTGTTATGGCAGTGGGGATTATTTTATCCATGCAACCATTTACCTTAGCAAGAGCTTCCCAGAAAGTGGGGAGTGAGATGGTCACAGCCCAGAAACCAAGGAGCAGAGTCACAGCAGTGAAGGGATGCAGATTTAACATAAGAAATTGATAAAGAAGTTTCTGGATCCTTTAAGATTTATGGCAGGCTGAGGACTTCTAAGTCTTAAATTCTTTCCCGGGAAATGTGAATGTGTCAGTGGTTATGGTTTGAGGTGGATAAGTTTGCCAACTGAGGGTTTCCAAATCCTTGTGTGTTTGGTTAGCTACTTAGTGTTTGTTGACTGTGTTAGTTTCTTCTGTTAATTATACTTAATATTTTGTGGCCAGATTTCTCCTCTTTTCTTTTCACCTTCCCTTCCTTCCTCCTTTTCAGAAACATTTTTAGAAAAACTACTATGTGCTAGACTTTGCAAGTAGGCAGTGGGGATCATGGAATCTGTGGTCTAGGAGGTAAACAGACACTAAACATGCAATGAAGCAAGCACTCCATGAATTAATTGCAATAGTGACCAGTTCCATGAAGGAGTTACTGGGGATGGGAGTGGATGGGTGTGGTGGTAAATCTGTAAAAGATTGTACATCATTACTTATGATGCTACATCTACTACCAAGAAATCTCCATACTAGAGAAAGTCAGGATGCCTTTATCTGTGGTATCTATCAATGTGATTACATTGAAATGAGAAATTTCTCGTGACATGGGTTTGAGTTATTTCATTCTTGAACAAGAAAATGAGGGACTATCTAATGGACCTATGGATGCTTATCCTAAATATTTCCCCCCCTGAAATCCACATGTGAATGTCTAAACATCTTGAAAATTACTGTTACTTTTCTGTTGGTCATACGATCTATGTAGGTATGGCTCTATTCCTTTGTCTATTTCAGGTTGCAAAATGACAACAGGTCACTGGCCCAGAGCTATGCAAATAATTTTCTCTGCACTGAGAGAGCTTCGGGCATGATTAGGTGCTTAAATGATTTTTCATTCTAGTGATGATGCTAGTTGAAGTTTTCCTATGAACTTGATTGATGGTCTAAATGATGCTTGGTTTTACAAAGATAATATTAATAACTATATTTAGTACAGAGTTAAGAAGATTTGCCTTATAAGCCAAAACTTCAAAATTTAGTAAGAAAGCCATAGATGGCACCCATATTTTTTATGGCATGTCATAGGGCCATATACTTATGTAGTATTATTTTGAGCTAAACTTTGGGTAGTGGGAGGGGATGAGGGGTAACCATGGAGTATGGCAAGATGTTAAATAGGTTTGTTAAGTAAACAGACATTAACATTAAACTTTAATAAGTGTCACAAAGATAAGGAAAATCATGTTCCAAAGTGCTATGAATATCTGTATAGACATTGAATCTTTTCTTATTAGATATAACTTATTAGATACAACTAATAAGGAAATTGCAATCACTTTTATGATCCCATAGGCCTCTTATAAATATTAAATGTTGATATATTATATGTTATTAATATATATCATTAAATATTAATATATTATTAAGTATTAGTACATATTAAGTACTATAGATTGGTAAATATTTTATATTTCTTAAAATCTGTATAAAAATACAAACTTATTCCCTAATAAAATAGCAAAAGTACTACTTTGAGCAAGAATTAGATAAAAAAAATATTTTGAAAACACTGGAGGTGTTCTATAAATTATAACCCTACTTAACTAATAATTTTGCATTTTATATTTTGTGTTGCATGTTATTTAGAATTCCAGTGACATTTTCTGGGGCTTGTGAAACAAGGTTGAGTCTTGGCGATCATTTAACTGAATCTGACAGCAGCTTGGCATAAAGGGCTTCAAGCTGCTTTGCCCTGTAGAGGCTTGGAAAGGTCTGCATTTCCAGGTTTTCTATATTTGCAGCAAACACTATCACGTCTGGCCACCCAGAAGGTGTGAAAGCTGACCCATTCAATATTCCTTTTTCCTTCCAGCACTAAATCTTTCCTTATTCTACCTCTTAGCTAACACGCTTATCTGGGACTATTTGCTGTCAAAATTGGAAAGCAGTTTAGCTCCTTTATTTAGAGTAGCACCAAAAATACACATTTGTTTAGTGCTTCCTCCCCCCCCCCGCAAGAGTGAATCCAGCACTACTAAACCTAGACATTGTGGATGAAGATTTTCCTTTTTTGATAATTCTCCCCTCAAACTTTCAAAATTCACAATGGGGCTGGCCCATGCTTGCTACTCATTTACTTGATTCCCTTGATTTCCTTTGGCCTACGGAGCACGTGCTATTTGAAGTAGGTCTTGACTTTTCCAGCTCTGTGGTTTTTAAATTTTCCCAGTCTGGGTCCTTTTGTTGGCATTAGGTTTGTACAGTAAACCTCCAGAACCTTTAGTTATAAAAATAACATTTTTTATAGGTTGTCGTAAGCATTAATTAACATATAATTAATGCAATGGTTAGTGCAATGGTTGGCACACAGCATAAATACTCAGAAATTTTTTTTATAATTAAGTACAATATAGATTTTTTATCTGATAATCATACAGGGAACATCCAGATAACCATTAAAATCTCTATTTGATGGAGTAATTAAGAATTATATTTGTAGATGTATCCAAATTTTAAGGAGCAGTAAGCTTTGGAACCTCAGGTAGAGCAAAAAAGCATATAGGAGCTTGAAGTGGAGTCTACTAAAGAGCTAACAGCTAACATCATACTCAATAGTGAAAGCTGAAAGCTTTTGCTCTGAGATCAGGAGTAAGACAAGGATGCCCACTCTTGCTACTTTTATTCAACCAATATTGTATTAGAAGTTCTATCCAGAGCAATTAGGCATGAAAAAGAAATAAAACATCCAAATTGGAAAGGAAGAAGTAAAACTATTTGTCGATGACATTATATATAGAAAGTCCTAAAGACTCCACCAAAAAACTAATAGAACTAATAAACAAATTTAGTAATATTGCAAGATACAAAATCAATATATAAAACCTGTTGTATTTCTATGCACTAACAACAAACAACTGTTTATATATATGTATATATCTTTACTAATATGTATGTGTGTAAATGAAAGAATCAAAAATTTGATTAGGAATGGGATATTTATACAGTTTCACAGTAATTTTCCCACATCAAATATTTCTTAACAAAAAAGGGGAAAAAAGAGTAACTTTTTAGTGGTGAAGCCTGTCTATACCACCTAGTAAAATGATCAAAGTTACCTATACCACTAATAAATCAAAATGTATATGGACTCATAGGATGCAATGAGAATGCAGCTTTACTTTTGTGATATTCCTGCCAAAGATTCATAACCTGAAATCTAATTGTGAGAAATGTCAGGCCAAGCCAAATTGAGAAACATTTTGCAAAATAATTAGACTGTAATGTTCAAAAGCGTCAAGGTCATTGAAGTCAGGAACAGACCAGGGATCTCTTCCAAAATAAATGAAAACAAATGCACATGAGGTTCTGAAATAGATGCTTTTGCTATAAAGAACGTTATTGGGACAAATGCTGACCCTTGAATGAGGTCTCAGGATTAGATGGCAGCAGTAGATCATTGTTACTTTTCTGATTTTGATGGTTATATTATGGTTATATAGGAGAATCTCTTTATTTTCAAGAAAATACACTAACGTAGTTAAGATCTTTAAGTGTTTAAAATACACTAAAGACTATACTAAAGTATTTAGGGTAATAGGACATTCTCGATAGGTTCAGGAAAATAAGATTTCTATTTTCGTGCATCTTTTCTATAATTGTTGATCAGATTATAATCATGTATATATAAATTCTATTGTATTCATATATATACAATTAAAGCTGATATCTGTTGGCTACTCCTCTAAGGATTTAACATATATTAAGTCATTCAGCCCTTCCAGCAACCCTATGAAATAGGTACTATTACCATCCCTCTTGTACAGAATAGGAAATCAAAGCACAGAGGTGTCAGATAACTTCTGCATATTTATATGGCAAATAAGTGATGGAATTGTGTTTTGAATTAAGGCATTTTCATGGCAAAAACCCTCCCGTGTAACTATTAATCTTCCCTGCCCCCTGGCATTTCAGACTTTGTTTATATCATCATATCAGTTATCCAAAAATGTCTGCTATCATTTGGATCTGGGGACATTCTCCTTCATCTGTAATTTTTATAACAACTTTGTTTCCATCTATGACTCCTAACATTTCCTAAGCCGGAGCTTCCCAGTCCATGTGCCATAAATGGATAGCTCATGCATTGAGACAGTGACCCCTCAGCTCTTGTCAGGAGGACTCCTCAGCCATGACCAGTAGGTCCTGGGGAAACCACAGCCCAAGGACCAGACTCTGTGGCCCCTGAGAAGTAGCACAGATATATCTTATTTGCTATGAACACCATGATCTGAGATAGGGAAGCATTTTTAGGATATATCCCTCTCTCCTTCAGCCTTTTGATATATTAGATGATGAAAATATAATCACCTCTCTGCAATAAATTCACTGCTTTTTCCTATAGACAAATATTCTTCAGAAAACCTACATCAAGTGGAATAGAAATTTAAAGGCAGAATCTGTTTGATTTTCCATTATATGTTCTGCTCTCTTCTCCTTGTATAGACCCTATTTTATTTAGATGCTGAATATTTAGTTATTATTTTCATTCCTGGTGTTGCTGTTCCATGTATATATGTATGACATATATACTTGTGGTGTCTTTTGTTTAATCAAGTCAAGATACATGTTTATAGTTGTAGCAGGTTGAATTATGATGCAATTGTCAGTTGACAAGAAGTAATGTGGTGCTCTGTAGAACTATAAAAAGGACCGTAAAATACTTTTTTTATGCATAATATTTTTTGTAGACTAGAAAAGGTATTACTGCATTGCAGGGAAGAAATGATTGCCTTTCCAAAATATAATTTGATCGATATTCATAATTTCTATTAAGCAAATGTTCAGACAATCCTGCATCCATCACCTTAAATCCATTTAAAATGCTTTCCACAGTTCCAGATTGTATGAATAACTGTTATGTTTAATATAGAAACTAATGTTAATGTCTCCCCTGATATGAAAATGAGAAGTCTAATTTTAACTAATAATTCTGTCAGTGTTATATAGTGACTGAAAGAGACCTAGCGCTGGGGTTTGTAACGAATTACTCAGGGCTGCTGCTGAGTAGAAAAGTGATAATTAGAGTAAAAAGTCTTTCCCTCGTAACTTAAATGTTAATGTCTTCCTTTAAATTTCCAGTAAAGCATTATATCTGAGAAGGGCAAGCCAATTTAGAAGGGTTATATTGCAGAGATATAGAAGACAAATGCACTACAATTTGATATAAGCACTGAATAAAATATTTTGTTGATGACTTTGTATGACCAGTGTCTGCTAATTGCGGCTGGTAATTGACAAAGAATAAGGAATCCTTGTGTTTAGTTTCTTGCTCAAAATAACTGTTTTTCTTTTTAGCAAATAAGAGAAGTGGGGGTTAAACTCATACAGTTATGTGTTCAAAGGCAAGAGCTAACTCTTCAAAAATAATAAGTTGTAGAGAAAGTAGTAAGTAATGTAAATGAATGGAGGCTAAGAAAG
Organism: Miniopterus natalensis; assembly: GCF_054644295.1. Lineage (NCBI taxonomy): Eukaryota > Metazoa > Chordata > Mammalia > Chiroptera > Miniopteridae > Miniopterus > Miniopterus natalensis. The sequence goes on along the minus strand of NC_142090.1, from coordinate 57,123,599 downwards.
TTATAGATCATGTTGCAATTTCTTCCCCAACTATCCTCCTATAAATGAAGGGAAGTGCACCATTTTGGAGTTTTCTTCTTCGATAAAGGACTATGTCTTTGTGACCTAGAGTGTGAAAAGGAAAAAAAAAAAATCAATTATCTGATTCATTTGAGAAATACTTCCTTAGCTCCAACTATGGGTCAAGTGCTAGGAAGTAATTAACAGGACAGCCATAGTCCCTGTGCTCAGGATGCTCAGATAACTTATAGACTGGTGGAAGATAGAGACAGATTAACAGACGACCGATGCAGGGGAATAAATACTAGGTCAGAAAGGGCATAAGGAGCCCTGGGGAGCAACATGATAAAGGTATTAAACACCAATTAGCAATGTTGCAAGTGTCTAGTTAGGAGGCCACAGAAACCTCTCCTTGGAAAGTCATGGCTAACCTCAGGTGAAAGGACGAAGCAGCATGTGCGGTAGCCTGCAGGCAAGAAAGAGCACAGCCTATTTGGGAAAATAAAATAGCTTGACCAACTGGATTTTCCATTTTTGAACACTCTACTACTCTATGTTTCTTTCTACTATAGGCTTTTTTCCTCATTGGATTTATTCTGGAGGACTTTTCTTTTCATGGAAGATGTTGGGAAAGATTTCATGGCTCTTAAATGTACATCTGGTACCAAGAGGTTTCAGGTTCACCTTCATCTGGATGGAGGTTTTAAACTTTCAATTTTCCAGTACATATCAGAGTCTTTGAAATCTCCACCAGATCTCAGAACTCACACACACCGTGGATAAGATGCTCTGTTGTTAAGCTCATACTCCCTCCTCCTCTCTCTCCATTATAACACTGCTTCTTATATGATGTGTGTTATTAGGATGAAGGCAGGGAGCTGAACTGCAAAGGGGATGGGAAAGATATTGTAACATGAAACAAACAATCTACATACACTTCTTTGACCTGACTTGAGATGAGACACTGTCTTTTTCTTGTGTGCTATGATCCAGACTGATTATTACCATAGCATCTCAGGAGGCCTCAATATACATGGATTGTGTTTCAGCACCCCTTTATTTTTGTCCAGACAATTCAAGGAGTCTTCAGAGAGGTTCTGACTTCCTCAGGGTCCTCTTGGTTTCCATATACATTTAACACCTTCCTGTGTTCTGTTCCATCTCTTAGTTTCAGTATTTCTTGATTCTGCTCTGATATCAAATATGACACCTATGCCATCAATGTTTGCTGGAGACATTACTCTTGCTTCTAGTGCCTATTGACATCCATGCTGAGGCTGACGATGCCCAGCTATGCTGTTACTTATTGTAACCGAAACTGCAAGAATTTTCTTCTATCATTACCTAGGGAGAAAAAGGAAGTGTACCACACTATTAGTCTTGAGATCACATTTAGTTTTTTGGTTGCCCACATCAAACTGACTTAGGGTTGACATATTATTGATTTAAACTTTCCTGTGATGACTTAGGTGCTGCTAATAATCCATACCTCTGTGGTCTTCTGTGATGATGTTATTATTTTTTCTAAATTTAAAAAAATTTTAATAATATATTTTATTTAAACCAATATATCAACAATATAATCAATTCTGCACATAATCAATATTTAAAATGGTTTATTATATATTTTTAAACCACTTTTTTAGGTATAATTTATATAAATAAAAGCTGTACACATTTAATATATGCAACTTGAGTTTGGAGGTAAGTATATACCTATGAAACCACAATCTATTGCATAAACATACCCTTTACCTGCAAAAGTTTCCTACTGCTCATTTTGTTTATGATGATGATGATAAGAATACTTAACATAAGATATGCCCCCTTAGTATTGTTAATGATAGACAATAAGCTATATAGTGGATCTCTAAGTCTTTTTCATCTTGCATAACTAACTTTGTACTCCTTGACTTATACCTCCCTATTAACCCCTTCCCCAGCCTCTGGCGACTATCATTCTAGTTTCTGCTTCTATGAATTTGACTATTTTAGATTTGTCATATAAGTGATATTATGTGCTATTCTACCTTTTGCGTCTGGCTTATTTCACTTAGCACAATGTTCTTTAGGTCCACCCACGTTATCACGAATGGCAGGATTTATATATATATATATAATATTATATATACATAATTTTTTTCAGTTCCAGTTTACATTCAATATTGTTTTGTATTAGTTTCAGGTGTACAGCATAGTAGTTAGGCAATCATATACCTTATTGTTCCCCCTGATATTTCCAGTTCCCAACTGACACCATACATAGTTACTACAAAATTGCTGACTGTACTTCCTATGCTGTACTTTACATCTCCATGGCTATTCTTTAACTACTGACCTGTACTTCTCAATCCTTTCAGATTGTTTTCTATACATTCAGGACCTTCTTCTTCTTTTTTTGTTTTGCAGCCAAAAAAGTAAGGATTTACTAAGGAGATGGTGCCATGCCCAACGTCACAGGTAGCTCATGCTTAAAGACCTGGCTCCCTGATGGCTTCCAAGGGATAGATTATATAGGGAAAAAATCATCTTGAATCTTGGTGACTAGTGGAATTTGGGTCATGGTCTCTACTGATTGCTTGGTGCTAGATCATTGCATCGGGTCCAGATGTCAGCCATGGAGTTGTCCTGTCCACTTTTGCAAGAATTTGTTCTGTGGGATCGGCCCACTTTCCTGGGTCTGGAACTAAAGCACAACTTAGGCCAAGATACTATGTTGAACTCTGTCTCAGTCATCAATAGACCTGGGACCTTTCCTAGGACTACTGGATGCTGACCAGAACCTCATTGTCCTGAGGGCTTAATGATTAAGCAAGGGAGAGGGAGGTGGTTGAGTTAGGGTGCTAGGTGAGGCCAGTTTGAGTCAAAGGAAAAAACAAAGGCCAGATGAAAGAAAATAAGGTTTCTGTGTGGTTACAATTCCCCTGTTTCTTTTGATCATTCCTCAGTCTTGAGGAATATGGGGCAACTAGGTCCAGGTTCAATCAAGAGGGAGGGTTGGCTTATAAGATGGAGTCAGATTTGTCTGCCTCTCGTGACCCTCTTATCTGGCTCTTACAATCTCACACACCCACCTCTTCCATGATGAGGACCTTCTACTTAACCTGTTAAATTTCCTTTGTTATATTTGACTCAACATTCCAAGCTATTCTGATTTTTTTTTGAATTCTGAAAGTAAACCAGTATTTGGGTATCCTTTCATTTTGTATCACCTAAAAATTGGACAGGTATTATTTTTTTTTAATCTTACTGTTTAATACATTAAACAGTACAGGACTATCGATGAAGCCCTGACCATGACATGAGCTCAGGTACATTGGTCTAGTTCAACTTGAAGCCACTTCCCACTTATAGCAAGTGAAATAGCTAAGGGATGAAATGTAGATGAGGCTGGGTTCCTGGCTTTGGCTGGTGCTTAGTGAGCAATGATTGGTTCTGTATCCACCACTTTGAAGATCTCAAAACACTCTCCTCATTAGCTCCTTCTTGACTTTATTAAAATACCAATATGGTTGTTAGAAGTCTCTTTCCATGGAAAATTGGGCAAATCAACAATCCACAACCTTTTAATAATAGTTATCCTCAGTGATGCAAAGTACTTTATCCACCTAAGGTATCTCAAAGTGAGTTATTTGCTCACTTACTCTCAGTGAGTACAGCTGAGTACAATGGACCTCTCTCTTTGAGCAAGGAGAAATATATGTACAGATTTAACATTTCATGGGCTGCTTTTCTGTGAGGTCTGGTTTTTCTTGCTTAGTTGGGTATGCTTAATTTACTGTGGGTTCTTTCAGTGACATTCACTTAAACTTTGGCAGCATGAGGCTTTGGATAGTACATGGCACAGAAACCCCACATTTAATCCTCACTTTTTAGAATTCGCCAAGGATCAATATCATTGTTACCAAGTAGAGTCCAGGCCAGTGGCTGTGAGGGAAATCAACTCAGTTGGCCTTTCCCAGGTCAGCCTAGAAGGCCTTTCCTAGGTCTTCTCTAGAAGGTGATGCAGGATCTACAGGCATCTAGTGGAGTGGTTCTCCTTAATACAATGTGAAAAACTGCTGGTTCAAAAGAACTGAGGTGGAGCCTGAGAATGTTTGTTTTTAAACAGCTCCATTCTTAATTGTACAGCTCAGCCATACTTATATATACAGTCAGGATACTGTTTGTCACAGCTGGGCTATTTTTGCATTTCTGAGAGGCTCCTTGTGTACTGAAGTACATGTCAGTGGCCCCTTTCCACACTGGGAACAGTTCCCTTGGTTGTAAATTCAATCACTCATCCAGTGGTCTAGTTCCATTAATGAAAACCCACCTAATGTTGGGTGAGCCTCCAGGAATGGAACAGCACAATGTCTCAGAACATCTTCAACTTGGCTCTTTTCTTACAGTGAGTCCTATTATTCTTCTGTTCTACAAATTTTCTTTATATCTCTGTTTCTCACAAAAATAGTTGTGCAGTGAAGGTGTTTAATAATTGTTTATTTAATTGAATTTGATAACATTGAAAGTAAGAGGGGAAGACAATGTTTAGCTTCCGTTCTCTGTGCTTTAGTGTTATTTATGATTGTTTTTAATGCTATTACTAACATTATGATTCTCACCCTCTCTGTGTAAATGTGTTGTGTGTTAGGCTTTCGCATGACACTGCCTCAGGCTATGGACTTTCCCAAGCAGAGGTAGAGTCAGTAGGAGATTGTTATAGGGAAGAGAAGCTAATCATCAGACTTATTTTCACTTTCTACTTGAGCCAGGATATTAAATACAGATCTCCACAGGTGAAAGGATAGCTTCTACTGAGAAATCTAGCCCCCCTTTTTATGCCAGATAATAAATCTCAAACTAATTTCATTCTCAAGCTTATGATTTTAGAAACACATCTAGAGCGGGCGCCTTTTGGAACATTTATTTTGCAGAGTCTGGGAAAAGCACTTGTGGACACAGGATGGAGGTCTGACATTTTTAGTAGTTCTGTTGCTTATAAATTTTGTCTTCTTCATACAAGGTCATACCATAGGTCCCAAATTCATCTTGAAGAACATCAGCTTTGCTTTTTAAAAGCCTTAATTATTGGATATGCTGACAGATTTTATTGGTTCCGCATTCGTGGTCAATAAAATCTTTGTTGTGGTTGGAGAATATAGTATTTTTGAACTCTTTTTGGTATTTTTGATCTAAGAAAACTATTTGACATAACAAAATACTAACTCCTCTCTAAGTAGAATGATATCATTGTGAGATATCCTATTTGGTTTATTTTACAAACAAATAGAAAGTATTCTCTAATAAATTAAAATCGAGGCTAACTCAATAACAGATAATCAGCACATAGAAGTAACTAAATGCAGCAAATGGCTCCAATAGCCCAGAAGTTAATACAAAAATGATAAAGCAGCATCGCTTCTGTCAGGAAAATCCAGTCAATGTTTATGTCACATCATCCTCATCGTCAGATAATATTATACTTGTCTCTGGGCTAGTAAAGAAAGAATTTCATAACAGCTTTGAAAAGAAATGCCTAGTTGCCAAGAACAATTTTAGCAAAAGAAGCTTTGTGTTATGATAAAATTTAGTGCATTCTGAACTGGCCTCATGAGATAATGCAAAGCTTCTGAGAAGTAATGTTCTTTCATTCTCTGTTTCTACTGTCTATGTTCCTATGTGCAAGAGTCAATCATCTATTTTTTAAAAATATGTCTTTATTGATTTCAGAAAGAGGAAGGAAGAGGGAGAGAGAGATAGAAACATCAGTGATGAGAGAGTCATTGATTGGCTGCCGCCTGTACATCCCCCACTGGGGACTGAGCCTGCAACCGGGGCATGTGCCCTGACCAGGAATCAAACTGCGATCTCCTGGGTGGTAGGTTGATGCTCCACCGCTGAGCCATGCCAGTCGAGCTCAATCATATTTTTTAAGAAATATATTTTTTAAGAAATATATTTCCATTCCTACCCTTTAAATCAGTTCATGACAAGCCCCCTTTCTATAGACCTTGAAAATATTACTTGCATATAACATTTGGATATTTCTAATTTACATTAATTTAATATACTGAGACATAAAAAAAAAGTTAACTTTTGAGACTTCAATTCTATAGTGTAGAAGGAGACAACCTTATAATACAACCAAGTGACACTGAACACATCAGAATATACCTCTCTTGAATCTAGCAAGATTGCTAATCTACAGTTTGTATAGTAAACTATATTGGATATGTCATAAATAACTTTTGTATAGTACACAAAAAGTAGCACATTTAAACAGATATGTTTGTATTTTGTTTGTTTCTTTGTTTGACACTTATCAGAAACATTAAAATGCCCTTGTACCACATTAACTTGAAAATGACAAAATTGACTCTAATCGTCTTTGCTTCTGTGAACTTGATGATAATAAGAAGTAAACGCTGTATAGTTATTTACGCTGCATTGACTTCCAAATGAGAATGGAAGGGATGAAAAATATCGTTATCCAAATGGAAAAAATGACCTGCTAGCATAATATAATTTTCTATTAAAAATTATAATATTTGCATCACCATAAAAATCCATTTCAGAGATGCCATTATCTTTGAATCACCTGCCCTGTGAACAGAGCCAGCTTAATTGTCATTCTTTCTGTGCACTGAGTTTATAGAACAGTAGAACATAATCCTGTCCATTGTTCCTGCTGGAGGAGGCTCTGGCCCTTGGCAGTAAAGCCTGCATGCTGAGGAGGGTGGTAACTTGATGCACTGCATCCAACAGATGTGATGCAATTCGTGCTCGACTTTTCAGCCAAATCTGGAAGATTATTCACAGGAAATGAGATTGTAAATGCAAATAGGATTTTTAATATTCCTGCTGTCTACATTTTTCCAATTGTATAATGGGATGATGACTAAGCTTGGAAAGGCTCAGTCCTTACTCATCATCATATAGACAACCTTGAAAATCAGAGAGGAAAAAAAATCATTTCTGCCCCCGTGCATCCCCGAGGAGAGCAATGCCTGTGCCAATGGATTTGCAAAATGGTTCTTGCTTCCCCATGCTGGCAGAGAAATTGCTTTGGTATTACCCCTGCAGAATTACCTGTCTGCTGCAAGAATGATATCTAGGAATTATGTTCTATCTTCTCAAGTTCCTGGCGTATATTTTAACTGTGTCACAATTCAGGGAGAGGTAATACAAAAGCAGGATGGGGGCTGCAGCATTGACCTCCACCTTTGTTTCCTAATCTGCCAGTCGTTCTTGCTCCAACCCTGCAGTAGCCTCCCATCACACCTTAGCTTCTTGATGGAGTAGTGGGCAAACATTTTCCAGACTCAACAAGACTACATGGTTAACATGTTTATCCTGTAGTCTTTATATTATGATTATGTGTTTAGTTCGTAAGAAGACATAGCCCTATTGATTTCTACTGTCATTGCTATAAGGTGCAGAGAGGTACTCAGTTATAATGCTTTTAGTGTCAAGCTTATTCTAACAGTTTATTATATTTTATAAAATTCTAAGTTATTCTAATTACGTTAAATCTTTATGGATCTATTACGTGAATGATTGTATCCGTATGTTGAATATACCCCACTAGACAGAACAGTGCCACTTTTAAGATCCATTCTTGAAACTTACTGTTATATATATATTTTTTTCTTCACAATGTTCATAGACTATTTTGTTTTTGGAGAAATTAAAAGATTGGAAGTGTACCTCAAATTTCTTCTGTGACAACAGTGTCAGTTTGTCCTGCAATATCCACACTCTTCCTGTTCCAAGGTAATAGAAACCCCTGTTTTTAGGTAGGTACATAATTAATTGGATTTAAGGCTACATTTCCTCATCTTCTTTACATCTAGGTGTAAGATGTAGCTTAAACCTCATCAATGAAGTATAAGCAGAAGTGTTGTTTGGTGGTTTTTAGGACATTCCTTAAAAGATAGCAAGGATATGCCCTTTTCTTATTCTGAGTCCCTTCATTTATCCTGTTGCCTGGGAAGCAGGTATGAGTACAATCTGATGTCAGTTGGAAGCATATGTATTAGGTCCTGAGGAATGGTTGGCCAGAGGGTTTAAAGGAGCTAGGTTCCCTCAGGAGCCAGGGAAGAAACATCAGCTCTAGAATGCCTGTCTCTAGTAGATTCCATGTCGGTGGCTGCTGCAAGCCTCCTGAGCTCTGCATCGTATGGGGCTGAAATTAGAACTGGAATTGGGATAAACATCATCCCCTCCTTCTAGGCTCCAGAGAACGTGGTATTGGCAGTAGGGGAATAGGGTAGATACACAGAGATACAGAGTGTGGAGAGGACTCAGGCATTGCTTTAGAAGGTACTATCAGAAGATGATTAATTACATGTAACTCATTTTGTGGTTTGATTATTTAGGCTACAAAGACAGCAAGTAGCATCTGTGGGATCCTAACATATATTTTATAAAATGGTTAATTAAAATTTTCTTTTAATTTTTTCTTGATCTCCGCCATTCTGATTGCTTCCTAGATTATGCTGCATGACTGTAATACTAATATTTGCATGACTGTTTGTCGCATCCTGTTTTCCTTTTCTTTCGTTAGAGTAACTGAATAATATCTTTAAAAATAGCACTTGGGAGGTAAACTTTTTAGTTCCTTTCATGTCTGAAAATATCTTCATTTTTTTCCCTTTATACTTGATTCATAGTTTGGCTAAATATAGAGCCTATAATTGTATAATCAAAATATTTTTTCCTCAGAATTCTGATCATACTGTCTTACTATTTTACAGTGTTGAAAAGAAGGTTGTTGCTGTTGTTTTCATCATTTGTAAACCACCTCTCTGTCCCTTTTCCCTTCTCCAGAGCTTCTACTGTCTTCTTATCCCACGTTTTCCAACATTTCATGACAAAGACTCTAGCTGGATTGTTTTCCTTTCCCATTGATTCCACTCAGTACCAGGTAGCAGTTTCCAGTTGAAAGACTCAGCTTACTCTTCACCTCAGAGAAAACCCCTTCTCATTCCCCCGATTATTGCACCTCTGTTCCACCCCTCATTTTTTATAGAGCTCCCATTACTTAGATCTCCTGGATTAATCCCATAAAATGTGTCTCATTTTACTTCTCACTCTGTTTACTCTGCTGTCTGTGAGATTTCTGAAATTTTATTATCTAGTTCAACATTTTCTTCCTCAATCATCGTATACTCTTAGGCTTTTATTTTCCAGTGGGTCTCTGTTGCTTGATTTATCCCAGTTTCCTGGTCTCTCTCTTTCATGGTATTGCTGTTGTTTATTGGTGGTGTTTTTTTTTGTTCGTTTGTTTCTTTCATTTATCCTGTGATCATATGTAGTCTATTTGTATTTGAGAATAAAGGCTTTTATTATTTAATATGGGAAGTGCGTTATCATGTCAACTGGCAGGCTTTCTTGGTGGTGGTGGTGGGGTGTAAAACACCAATTAATCTGAGAAATCTACTAGTGACCAATAAAAGGAGTGCTTTTTTCCTAGGTCCCAAGGACCAGTCTAACCTAGTTTTATCTAATAAGTTCAGTTCCTTTAAAGATGAGCTCTATGTTTCCACACCTAGAATTAAATACCTACCACCCTTGCTTTGTATTTAGGGCAGCAGAGAGATAAGAAATTTTGGCCCCTTATTTCTGCCTGTCTTAAAAGTTATAAAAGAAAACTCTGACTCACAAATTTTATTGACTTTATTACCTACATGTCTTTTAAAATTATTAACTTTGACTCTTTTTGCTACTCCCTTAAACTATCTTAAATTATCTTGTCTGGATTACTTCCACAGCCAACTAGTGTTTTCCTCTGATCTCAATATTGCAATTGCGTAATATTTCTAAAACCAAAATTTTACCATTTATTCATTCATAAAATAATTATTAAATGTTTACAATGTGGAAGCATTATTCTAGGCATTTGGTCTTGACTTGAAAGACCTTGCATTCTGGTGATGATGGTTTATGGTGCTCAGATAGATAACACACAAGTAAACAAGAAAAGATTCGATCTTACATGAGATGACTTGACATCACATGGACATAAATTACCCTTAGGTAGACTTAAACAGTTCATGAAATTCTAAACAAAATCTTGAAGGTATTTTCTTACCAAGAAATTTATTGTTTAAGCTTGTGATAAATGCTTTAGAAGGATTTAAAAATAAGAACAAAGTAACTGGTGACAAAATATCCATATAAATACAACTTCTACCAAAATCAACATACTGGTGAACAGAAAGATAGAAAGGGCACAAACACATTAAATACTTCTATTTATTATAAGATAAATTTGTTATTTTTAAATCAGTGAGGCAAAGATGCATTTTTTTGCTAAGGGAAGAGGAAATAATTAACTTACTATTTAGGTAGATGGTCATGTTCTTATTACACAACAGGTAAGGAAGGATATAGATAAGGTATATGTATAATAAAATGCCTGAAAGCGTATGGGGTATATTGAGCTGAATAAAGAGCAACACCAAAAGTAGTGTATTAATTGGAAGTATGATTTTGGTGATGCAAGGGGAATGAGTGAGGTTCTGTGCTATAAATAATTCATATCTGCGGTCTCTCTTGTCTAGGTGTGAAATAGGTTAAAACTCCAATGCAAACTTGTGACAGAAGAAAAATTCCTAGTGGCCTAGAACAAAGCTCTGGTCTTTCTTTACACAAGTTTTTCAAAATAACTGATGTGAGGAAAAATCACCTCTCCTATTGAAAAATATATAATAAAAAGAAGCAGAGAAGCAGAGTGAAAAGATCCTACAAGAAAAATTAAGAAATAGGGAAAAGAACCCATGGCAATTAAAAAACTTTAACTAGAGAAATAAATTTCCATGGAGCAAAATATTGTGACTAAATATTTTTTTTTTTTTTTTTTAATATATCTTTATTGATTTCAGAGAGAGGAAAGGAGAGGGAGAGAGAGAGATAGAAACATCAATGATGAGAAAGTCATTGATCAAGCCCATAACCGGGGCATTTGCTCTGACCGGGAATCGAACTCTGATCGCCTGGATCCTAGGTCAATGCTCAACCGCTGAGCCACGCCTGGCCGGGCTGTGACTAAATATTTCTAAAGAAATTTTTAAGAAAATCCCACTGCCTCTATAAAAGAACAGCACCATTTAGAACCATGAGGGTTTAGGGGGAAAAACTGAAAGAAATATAAGAAGGATAAGAGAGGTGAGCTAATTGACTTCAAGGAAGAAAATAAATAAAAATTTGGAATGTCACAGAAATGAAGACCAAATCAGAATAAGTACAAGGAGAAGCAGGTACATTAAAAATATACCTGCTTTTTAAAAGAAGAATGAGAAGAAAATAAGCAAAAGAACATAAGAAGTGATGAGTCAAAAGGTATTAGAAACAAATTGATAGGGTTGGAATAGAGGCAAAGGAGATTCACACCAAGGAAGGGGAGAAGTAACTAAGCAATATCTTAGAAGGAAAAAGAACCCACTTTGTAGACATAAAATAAACTTGCATCTATAAAATTAAAATATGTATTACCTTTCAGAATATAATATAGCCAATACCAAGACATATTCTTGTAAATTTTCTAGACTTCATATTTAAAAACATAGGCATGAGTTTTATATATTTTTCTTTTTAGACTTTTCAAGTTTTACATTGATTTTATATTGTTTTTAAAACAGAAAAAGTATTATGACTATGGTAGACCAAGACAAATGAGGAAAAGTGTAGTAACCATAGCATGGATCCAGAGGTAAGCTGTTTACATGTGGTAAAGGTTGGTCATAGACTCTGTACCTTTCAAGAGCTGATGCAGAAGAAAAAATATCATTGAAAATTGTCTTTAAAATGAAGACAATGTAGTCCATTAGGAAAAAGAGTGGTTTCAGAGAACATTTTTTATAGAGTATGCACCCCTTTTGGTGGAGATACAGTCCTCAACAATATGTGCCTTGCCAGTAAAATGATAGACAGCAAAGTACTGCTATGTAACAGCATTTCTGTGAGCAGCTCTCTGATGGTGTCTTTTAATCCAAGGACAAATAAGAGGACATAGAAAAAACCTATTTAACTAAAAATTCTCAAAAAATAACTCTTTACTTAGCATTTTCCTGTGTATTTGATAGTAATGATCTGGCAGGTTTTTGTTATCACATATATATATTACTGTGTATATTCTTTATTTTACTATACATTTACTTAGTTGCCTTTGCCAAGTCACTGGGCATCAACATATAAAAAATGTTTGACTGGCTGTGGTAGTAGTCCCTTAGGACCACCAATCAATATCCAGTGACCTTTTCTCTCCAAAACATGAGGTTAGTAACATTGTACCGTTTCTGTTTTTACACAGCTTGATGATCCTTAAAGTATTTTGAATTCTTTGGGGGAAAATGGCATATAAATACAATCCATGATAACTTTTATTTTTGCTGTCATGTGAATTTGGTAGCCTTGGTAGTTTTTAAATATGCATTTTTCTTTATTCTGTAAGGATTGTAAATCATTGCCAATACCCTTACAATGGAATTTGACTGTCTGGATATATTTCATCAGTGGGGTTTGCAGGATTTTCACTTATACTTCCTAACAGATATTTTATACATCCCATGGCAGTTTCTAATAGTCTTCCAGGGGTGGCTAAGTGCTTCCAGGGGTATCATTAAAGGGTAAGGCCGTAGGGGAAGCCTACTGGAGCGAACTGTGGAGAGTCAGCAGTTTTGGAGTCAATAAGTCAAGGCTGTGTTTGAGGGCCCTGAGGAGACTAAATATTTTTTATTCACAGAGCAATTCAGTATGTGTCTGAGGTGTTGTCCAAGAGCATGCCTATCAGGAAAATGCTGAAAGCATAGTATTAGCAAGAGGGAAGCAATTTTAGTGGCATGTATCTCTGCCAAAGGAAGTTGGCCAGCATACTGTAAGATACACTTTAAGCACATAGAAAACCTTTCTTTTTAAAAGAAAGCAATGTAACTCTTCACCTAAAGCTAAAAGCTAAAGGCTGTGAATTCCACATCTTGAAATACCTACTTTTCCCTTCCAAATTATAGGGTGAGGAATGTTTAACCATCCAAGTGATCTGATAGACTAGCTAGCTGAAATAATTTTAAGTGCTTTGCAATAGCTGAAAATCATATTTATTTTGAAGTTTAAAATACCTTCTTTTTTTCCACCCACATGAAAACTTTGGCTTGAACATTTAAATGCTGTTATCTGTGATATTAAACTACTAGAAAGAATATGCCTCTAATATCTGAAAGTGTATTAAATAAAATATTCTTCTGTTCTCAAGTTATTATTACACATCTGTAGACTGGTATTAATGTCTATATTTTGTGAAGAAGAAAAAAGGGCATTAAAAAAAGTCTTCTAAAATAAACATCACCTCCCGTGACCCTTACATTTTACTCCTAGGGTAGTTAGGTTTTTATCTGTGAGTTGACACCAGGGCTCAATCTCAACCTTGGCTGCACTTTGGAATCACCTGGCAAGCTTTAAAATTTCCTGCCATCTGGATCCCAGACCCAGAGTTTATGAATTAATTGTTCGCAGGTATATCCTGGCCATCTGTTGAGTTCTTATAAGAGGAAGCTAAGATACAGGTTCTAGGTAACTAACCCTTTCTACTCTCATGATGATGTTCCTACTTTTTGTCATGATGTAAAATATTCCCAAGACAAGAGAGAAGGGAAACCAAGAATAATTCTTAACTGCTACAGTGGGAAGGAGGTTTGTTACTCATGAGCTTTTCCCAAAACTGTCTTATTTAACCCATACTACAGAATCATAGCCTTATATTTATGGCTAAATAAGAAACATAAGTAAAATTCAGTATACCAGCCAAGTTTGATTGGCAGTATACTGAGGATTCTGTATACTATCAAAATTTGGTTGACACTATACAAATCATGGTAATGTTTAGAGACATTTCTCTATGGATCTTTCGTGTGTCTGTATGTCTTGAAAGCAGAGGCACTGACTGTCTTTTGTTCTAGACTATGTTTTCCAGGATGTTTGTATAGTGAACACTCTTGGAAGACAGAGAGTGTGTCTCTCTCAGGAGCAAAGGGCAGGCTTGCTTACCATCCACTGTAAAAAGATATAGGTTCCTTAAGCTGAGGGGTTTTCTCCTATAATACAGCCTACTTTGTATTCAGAAATTTATCTGGACCCCTTTGCATCACCCCTGTAGGCCTTGGGACAAGAGGAAGTGATGCAAATATGCTGACACTCACGCTTCTTGTTTTTGCCACAGGTAATCAAGTCCTTTGTCTCAGGCCCAGGAGTCTCGTGTCTTCTCCAAGCATTTATAGCACAGTAGCTGTGTAGCTTATGTTTAGCTTATTCATTTCCTCATAGGTAAAAATTTAGACTTTTCACAGTTCTTTACAGGTAACAGGGATGCAACCCTTTTAAGAAATTAAAAGGAAAAATAGTTTGAGTTAGTGATTGATTATCTAGAGTCATTGTGTCCTTATTGTATGAAGGCTCTACAAAATGATGTAACTATGTAAAGAAAAATCAGGGAAAACTACACCAGAATCCACTCTGAGGACTCATCTAAAGACAAAGATCTTCATTTGACCAAGACATAGCTGGGGAACTTGAGCAAAAGGACTGGTGGTAATCATTCAGTGTATTTAAGTGAAGATCTAAGACTGAAATTAATGTGAGGACAGGTGTTGAAGCCAAAATGTCAATGTCATAGTTGTATTAAGTAGAAAAACACAAGTCAAATTATGAGGTAAATAAAAAGAAGAAAGGGAAATGTAGGATGGGCTCATTAGTTGCTACATAGTTAATAATAGATGTGAAAGGATATTATCTAAAGCTAGTGAACCCTAGCATTAGATGCCTAATTAGGAAAAGAGAGGACCTAAATCATTATGAAATATACAAGTATAAAGACTACTAGAGCCTAAAAAAAAAACTTCAATTTTATTGAAGTTTCTACTGCAAGAGCATAACCTTTGTTTTTGATCATTTAGAAACTTATGTTTATGGAAACCTTTGACCTGTTAATAGCTCTTATAATATTAGCTTCTAGTGAATTTTTCAGTATGTCCTTGAAAGGAAATTAGGTACTTGCCAGAAGAAAGCCCATTAAATGGTTTCTCATTACAATATTTAACACATTCTGAAAAGTGAGAGGAAATCAATAAAGTGTGGCTTGTCATTCTCTGCTTTTCTTCCATTCTGGATATTACCTAGGAACACTGGAGAATTTGTAATTAGTTATGTGGTAGTGTCAGAGTCTAGAATCGACATGTCTGATGTGTCTTCATTATATTTCCTAATATGCACTGGATGTTTTTTCAAATACTCTAAATCAGATCCTGGGATAGTTTAATTTGTAATGTGATTTTCCTATGAAATAAAAATATTCTCAAAACCCCAAAATAGCATTACATTTTAAACTGAGAATTACTACAAATAGCATATTTACTTATTTCGTCTATTGTATAAAGTCACTTTTAGGTAAATTTAAGGAAATTTAATTTCTTTAAAAAGTAAAATCAGTTTTGCAAGATTTTCTGCAATATGTAAAAATACATATGTTTACAGACTATTAGATAATGTAGGTGTGTTTTTAAAACAAAACGAGGAAAATGAAATGTAGTTTATATAGCTAATGTAATGAGAGACAATTTATCTTAACCAGTCTTGAGATTTTAAAATTAGAACCAGTTACAGAGAACGGAATAAAATCCTGAACATTTAGCTTATTGAGATCTTCATTATTTTTGCTGGTATGTTTCCTGATTTATATACTTCATACTTCTTAATGTCATTATTATAATGCTTACTTAAAGGCAGAATGGTAGCATTTGAAGACAATTTAGAAGTCAGTAGCTATAAACTTAGTGGTGACAATGTTTCATTTGGGGGCCTGCATACCTCTAGTAGCTAATGTGGAAACATACTTGACCTTTAAGTGAAACCTCTAAGGAACCTACTCCTAGGGAATAGAGAAAAGCTTATTCTCTAAGGGATGTCTATTGAGTCTAATGACTCCTGATGAAAATGCCTATGGAATTTATGTCACTGTTGGTTTTTTAGTTAAAGATATTCCATGATGTGGTATGCCTGTGAAACATTAATATCCTTGTCAAAAAACACTGGCATTTATGAAATTTTGGTAATTCAACAGATTTAAGCAAAGATGTTTTAGCTATTTATCTTCTATCCATCCATCCACCCACCTGTCCACCTACCCACCCACCTATCCATCTCTCTCTCATTTATCACCTGTCATCTATTTATCTACCTGGTTTCTATGGAAGCCAAGAGAACTTGAAGTTTGGAAGCTGGCCTGTTAAGTTAAACTTTAGTAAGAGAGGTATTGCTGCTTACTTCTGAGTGAGCTTTTCATTATAAAAGCTTTTCACACATCCGTTGTATTGTCTAGCAAAAATATTGCAAATTCAGTGAAGAAATATCCTGCTATCTAAATACCATTTACTTGATGGAGCCTCTGTATGTATATTGCAGGCTGATACAGGAAAGAGCAGAGATAATGTACTAAATTCAAAGCCTGAACTCTGTTTCCATAGTGTGGCATCTTTGGAAGAACAAAGAAACTGTACCTTGTGAGTTCAAAATTCATGATTTGCTTGCTTTTGAGCACACTTCAAAAATGTTTTCCTTCCCCATTGCTGGTCATCTGTGGCACTTTTATATCGGGTTTCAAATTGTGTAGTCTTTTAATATTGCATTCATATCAAATTGTGGTTTTTAGAAATAGAGATTTGTTCTGTTGTGATAATCTTCCCACATTAACAAAAATATTTATGTTGGATAGCATTTTAAAAATTCCATTCAAGCTACTGAAAATAGCTTATAATCAGAATCACGAAGATTTAGTTTCTTAAAAGATTGCATTTCTTCATTCAGTGAATCCTTTTTTTTTTTTAATTCTCACCTGAGGATATTTTTCCATTGCTTTTCAGAGAGAGGGGGTTGGGGGAGAAACATTGATGTGAGAGAGATGCATTGATTGGTTGCCTCCTGCATGCACCCAACCGGGGCCAGGCATCAAGCCTGCAACCGAGGTACATGCCCTTGACCAAAATTGAATCCAAGACCCTTGTCTTTGGGCCAACAATCTAACCACTGAGCCAAACTAGCTAGGGCCATTCAATGAATTCTTATTGTTTCCACTGTGTACCAGGCACTATTCCAAATAGTGAAGTCTAAAAGACAAATGCAAGGATTTTCCTGATATTAAATGTAATTTTTACTGCACAGAAGTGTTTTAAAAGTGTGTACTTTTACCTTAATAATTAAATATTTTTGACATAGTAGGATTAAAATAATCACAGCGATCAATGTATACATATCACACCTCTGAAAACCTCAGGTTTATAGTGTTGCTTTGTTGATTTTATTTATTTATTTATTTATTTATTTATTTATTTATTTATTTAACCTGATTTAGCCACATAGTAGGTACTTGACCTTGAGTGAATCAGTTAACTTGACTTGAATTCCTTATGTGTAAAGTAAATTGTTTGCTAAGGTCCCTAG